>NW_009234156.1:0-43885 GCF_000690835.1 Fulmarus glacialis | reverse complement strand
TATAGGGGGAAAAAGCTACCTGTATTGGAGCGTGCATTAGTATAGACCATAGGAAAATTCTGAATGTACTCAGAAAGCTCCATCATTCAGGAAATTGAATAGCCATGAGCACTGTTTCTAGGTAAATCTTATGTAATGTTTTCCTAATTAGAATCAATAGAACCCAATTTTCATTCCTGTGCCTTTGTTATGCACAAACTATCAGTCAGGGTCCAGAAAATCTCCCAGGCTACTTCCACACAAAACCGATTCAACTGTTTCAATCTTGACACTTATCTGACAGGATTTGAAAATTAAGTTTTATAAAATGTTTGTTACAAAAATGTTTGTAATTGGACAAGCTAAGGAAAATGAAGGGACGCACTTAGATAATGAGTAATGATTTATAAGGGGGTTAGTTTATCTCAGACAAATGGAGCTTACAGAAATTGGTGTAGTTATCATCTTAAAGGTTATGTAGTGCACTACTTTGCAGTAATCTTGGGTTTACACAGAGATTCTTGTGTTTCAGTACAACAGTGTTAACCTCTGTTCATATTAAAGGGCTTTTTTTTTTTTTTTTTGCCTGTTTGGTCTTAGCTTTTTTGGTATGCTAGGCTATCAACATTTCTACTCAATGACAATATCAAGTAAATGAAAAACTGACAATCTGTGCACCCAGGAAAACTAAACCTCTAATGAAATTAAGCATTAGAGTTTATTAAATTTTATTGTATTATCAGAAAGTTTTTATTATAATGTGCAAAATCTGCTTAGTGCAGCCCTAGATTGTATTTACAGAACGGTGGGACAGCTTATGGAGGCTGAGTAGAAGATGCCAGATTGGACAATTGAAGGAATATAATCAGCATAATGTTTTTTGGAAAGGCAAAAGGAAACTATGCCATATGTTCACTTAAGCCTTAATTTTATGTAAAACTGGCTGTTTTTTCTTTGACACAGCTAAAATGCCCTTTCACTTACAGTTCAAAGACTGTTTATTTGCTCTCCAGATCCCCATATGCTCAAACGTATTGTACACAGCACTGTCCCCTACTGGGGAACACGAATGGAAACAAACTCCATTTTCCATACAGCCAGGTATTTCCAGGAGCCTAAAACTGACATGTGTGTTGTCAGAGGCATAGAGGCAGAGGCAAATAGGACACAAGGAGGAGTTTAGCCTCCTTATTTCTCTGGCTTATTTCTCTATTTTAGGAGCAAATTAACCTTCCCGGCAGGAGCAACTGGACATGTGTATTCTCATTTGAATTCAGAAGTTTACAACACTTGATACAGCTGTGTGCCTTTGCAGGGTAATACACTAGCCTCTTGCACTACAGCTATAATGCTATTAAATTTACTTCATGGAATTAGTACAGTCACTGCTTGAGTTTATATAAGCTGCAAAGCAAAACCCCTAACTATTTTTAGTTAATCGCAAAGAGGATGGAACTTGTATTTTAGCAATGAGATGATCAGCCCGCTCTCTCTCTCTTAATTTCAGCCTGGCGAGACACAATCAAGGACATTATTAAAACTTAACAAAACAAAGCAAAAAAATCCATAAGGGTACTAGAGCCCAAACTACCAATCTATGCTTGTTATTAGTGTGGCATATTGCTGTTTTAATCTAATGCTAGGTAGTGTATTAATCTACAGGTATAAATTAATGAGGCTCTTAATGTATTTTCATTGGGAGGTTGAGCAGACTCATTTAGTTAGTGAAAACTACAAAAATCACTTTCTTGTGGAATCTGAAACTAGCAGCTTCAACGAACTAATGATCACAGTATGAACCATTTTATGTACCACTGAAAATAAAGATAACCTGTAAATGTAAAATTTGCACTGCATAAACCATGCTTTTATACACTTCCACCTGTAAAAATATTCTTTGTTCAACTCACCTTGAGAAAGATAAGCATATTTAAAACAAAATATGTTAACAGCTAAATGGATATAGTGTTCATGGTAATATCTTCTGACCAAACCCTTGTTCCAGTCAGAAGGAGCTTAGCAAACAGGGCTAGGAGTCAATACCTTGTATTCAAAAAGACATTTCGTGTATCTGGTGTACTCACATGGCTTTTTTGCTGGCTGAACTAGCTGAGGGTTCAGGTATGGGCTATTCTCTGCATCTATTCTGCGCTTGTACTTCTGGCGACCTCCACGTACTCTGTCTAGGCGGACACCTGCATTGGGAAAAATAAGCAAATGTAACTAAATATATTATGAAGATGCCTCTCAGGTAACAATCTTCTATCTCCTGCCTTCCAATATTTATTTAAAAAACATGTTTATTCCAAAAGATTAATTTCAGAAAGCAAGGGAAAGCAGCACTACAAGTATTTGCAAGCTGTTTAGATTTTCACACATGCAAGACTAAATATACAACGTAATTTCCTGATCGTTTAAAACCATTTGTTCATTTTTACAGATTACTGAAAACAGCTAACAAGTTTAGTTTCCATTTGAAACAGTCTGATCTTAAGTCGTCTTTGCCAGAAGCAGAAGTTCAAAGCTGTAATAAACACCATGGATATACAAGGTTAACATTATGAGTAGAGAAGTAGAGAGAACTAGAACTTTAGAAACAATGGGTGCTATATACAGTTTAGATAGTCAAAACCAATGCTTTTCATTAACATGGATTAACATGGCCAGAGGATACAAAGCAAGTATCCTTAGTAAAATAACAACATATATGTGGCTTAAAGACCCGAAATGGTTCATGAGGGTTTGAAAGAAATTGTATGGGTGTTCATTTAGATGTCATCAATGATGAATTAACATTTGTGTTCTACCTCCAAAATGTTCATTGCTTCAATAAAACATTCTGCTACCTGTTTTGTACGGATATATAGGAGTTTACTTTCCTGAAACAAGCTACAACTGCTCTCATATACAAAATTAAAAAAGGAGGGGAAAAAAAAAAAGATGGTAAGTCCTATAAAACAATTAAGTATTTTTATTTTCTTCTGAGTCACCCAGGCAGATTTCCGGACAACCAGGATGAATGTCAGTATAACCAAGTAGTAACATAACACTGAAGTTGAAAAACTCGGCACATGGGCAGGGCAACAGGACAAGTAATACCAAGTGCCAAATTTGCCCCTGACGACATGGATTTAACTAGACAAGAATGCAAGGACACACTACATATCAATGATCCCTGTGAGCGATGTAATAAAGTGCAGCTCCCTTTCTCACTTTTCTTTTCATTGTCTGTTTTAGGTCTCCCCCCTCTATTCATCTTTTCTATCGCCATTATTATGTCCTGCTCTACTACTTCCCATCTCCCCGTTCTCTCCCTTGCAGGAAATACCTCCAGAACTGGCTTCTGGACTGCAGAGAAGCCATCAGCAAAGACGTTACAGTTTATGTGCACAGCAAGAAGAATACAGCACAGAGTTTACGTGCTGCCCATGAACCTGCACTGGTAGCACAGTCTCATTACAAGGAAACATCTGTCAGTCCTCTTTCATCCAAAGACGATTGACTGGATTTTGGTGAAGAAAAGCCATTTTGCCAAATAGCCAGAAATCCAAGGCCAACTCTTGTTGTTTTGTTTTTGTTTCTTCTTCTTTCATATTTCTTGCTTTTTCTCTTTTCCTTTCTACTCTCCAAGCTGGCATGAAACACCAGAACACTCACTAGCTGAACCAAGGCAATTTACAGATCCAAGTCTGTACTCTTCTACTGGCCCGGAAGGCTTTGCGTGCATGGGGTTCTCATTCACCCAGATGAACTGTTGATATCCATAAAGGTTAGTAACACAGGAGATATTTGGCTTACGGTCACAACCAATGTCTGTAACTATAACGCAGTGAATTGTATGCAACAGTGCTCACTACTTTTTGTTCCCCAGGAAACTGGATAATGATCACCTGCATTTAACAGTGAAATTCCATTCAGTTTAATGCAGAAGACTGTGTATTTCACTCCCCCAAACTCAAGAAGTACATTTCTTGTTGTATGTTACCAATTATACTTTTGTGAATGACATTATATAAATAATAAAACTAACCAACCACATACCCGAACAGGTCACTGTATAATTACAAATGAAATCTTATTTATGGTATTTACCTATATTACTGCCAAACCTGTGACTGATTTGTGGTCTAAGCTATTTGATAAAATTCATGGTGATTCAGTCAACAAAGCGTGGTTATTTTTTGTTTGTTTTTAAAGTTATACATAGAAATGCATGAACTACAAGACCACTTTAAAAACTGATAGTCAAAAGCTTTTCAGAGCTAATGATAACTCAGTGTACTCTACCCTCAAATCAGAAGTTTAAGCTACACCTGAAGCAAATGACATCCAGGACAATACGCTCCATAAAAACAACAGCAAAAGACCAAGGTCTGACAGTTGAATATTCAGAAATAGGCAGAGGATTAGAACAAGCCACATGCGATATTGGTGGGATTTTGAAAAAGGCTGCCCAGCATTTGAAGAAAAATAGATAGAAAATTATTTCTGCATAATTCAGATGCCATCCTTCTTTCTGCTTGGGAGCAGATTTCATAGTGATAAAAGATGGATAGCATCAGATAGAAGTATGTTTAATCAAAAAGTAATGGAACTGAAGCTTAAATTAAAATAATATAAATCTACCAAGATGAACAATTTTTTTACCTCCTTTGCATTTGCCAAGATACAAACCATTCACACACTCAATGGAAGGAAATAGAGACGAATGTCACAATAGCAAAATTATACTCACCTATTACACATAGCTATACCCAGAAATATAGCAACTTTCTTTTTTTAAAAAGAAAAAATTGTAATTCTAAATAACTGGGGAGTAATGGTATTACGCATTTTAAAATTACCTAAATCTATAATATAACTAATTCCAATTCTAATGTGAAAACATTTTTGATAATTTAATACCAATGGAATATAAATTAGAGGTTTATAACCCTTTCATTAAAACAGATATGGAGTTTACCATCATTTTAGCTCCTAAGTTTTCCTCGCTCATAGTACCATTACGAAGCAGCTATCTTTGAATCAATTTCCGCTAATCTAACACACCCTAAGTGGTATTTTACTTCCCAAGAGTCTTTGTAGAAGTAAACAAAACGCAAGACACTACTTAATAAAGTATACCCATCTGATATTCCATAAAAACTTGTTGGGAGTTTGGCAGGTAGCAAACTGAAATCCAGAGATTCCTGTGTATATGCATAGATTTTCCCCTGTAACTCCTTTAGTTTGTATGAGAGAATTCATTACATAAAGATATATTTATCTGCTCTCAAGACAGTCACAGCTGATGCCCTTCTTTGTTAGAAAAACAAAGGGAAGAAAGAAAAACAATTTTGTCCACTAAGATCTTCACTTGGGGGGGGAGTGGCTTAACATCTCAATCACAGAGGTAATTGCTGTAATTCAACACATACTCTGTACTCAGACTATTAAAGAGGATACTGTGGCATCTAGCTAGCGTACAGGGAGAAGTTAAGAAGACCTCTGCTTCAGCTCTGCTGTGCATATGGCTTGCCAGAGTCTTCAGCCTCTCTGTTCACACACCCTATCAGTCCTCAACCATAAAGTGAAAAGAAAGATATCCACCCCACCTTTAAAAACTCACGGCAAATCTCTGAAGGAATTGCATTGTACGTATTATCATTACAGTTTTTTAGGGTCAAAACATCCATTAATGTCACTGAACAAAGCTCCACTGAAGACAAGCAAGTTGATTCTTCACATTCCCCAACATTGAGTCTCATTTTAAAATTCTTCAACAGAAAAACAAAAACAAAAGCCCAAATGAGAAAAACAGGGATGACCACAGGGTACCAACAGAAAGAACAGGCCTGCTACCACTTACGATACCAGTTACTTTCAACAGTCAAGTGCAACACGTTCACTTTACATCTTAGAACAGGCACAACTCATGAACTCATCTGTTCAGGAGTGATGAGTAGTCACACATTTTGACATGATTTACAAAGTTCAGAAGATAAGGATTAGACTAGAACTGTAGTATCTGGAGAGATCAAACTATGTAAATCAATGCAATTGCTACTTTTTTAAAAGAAGGCAATTACACATACTAATACAACATAAAAATTTCTCCAGCTGGCCTTAAGGAAAAAAAAATGGTCTCATAGTTACTATACAAGCTCCTACAAAAAAGGTTCACCGTCTGGTTCCTCACACGATCTTTGCATGATTTCTATAAAATGCTCATCAACACACAACAAAATTATATTGGGAATTTACTCTAAAGTGAAAGTGTCCACATAGTCTTGCACAGAAATAACTGTACTTCACTCTAAACAAACTTAACATAGACAAACCTGAACTCTCCATTATCTCTGTCTTTCCTCATCTGTTCCTCCCTCACCAACAGTCGCAAATTATTATTCTTATTCTGTAGTCCTTTTCTCACACTGCTTTGAATGCCTCGTGTGGGACAGGTACCCACTGTGACTGGTGCTATATAATCCAAAAGATTGCCCTTACCCCAATATATCATTCTTTTTGCAATTCAGGTCCTCAGTATGATCATCCTATTTAACCATGTCACCTATTTTTCCATACATATCCAAGCCATATCCAACGTATACTATTTAGTCCTTTATAATCTACCTTTCTTCTTCTTTTCCATCGCCTCCTTCTCACCTTGGCTACAAGTCTCCAGTGTTCATTTGTCCACTTGTCACACAAACATTCTTGTCCTTTCCTCAAAGCTCTATACCCACAGGAAATCCTCAGGCTAACTTCAAAGGCATTTGCCCAATCCTTCAAATCAAGACCTATCAATACCAGGACTGCCTTAAGAAATTGCTTATTACTTACAACCAGGAAGAGCTTTTTATTTTGGAAAAAATAAATCTTACTCACTTAAATATGAACTAATACCTGAATAAATCAAAACTCCTTCTCCACCTGCCAGTACATCAAGTAAAGAACAGGTCTGAGGTCAGAATCAAACCTGCACTTTTGACTTCCTATGGAAATTTCAAATTTTGTTCCCCTTCCGTCCTCCCTACATGAAAGATCTATAGCAAGCAGATATGTTCTACACCGACACCGTTCCGGCAAGCTCCACCCCTCTAACACAGCACTTGATATGTACTAAATATATTCCCATCTCATTTTTTGAGATATGTAACTGGGTAACGACCCATTTTATACAGATGTCTGTAAGATTCCCAGCATTGTCTTAAATTGTACAGTGAGACCAGTAAGAATGGATACCTGCATAACTTCATCTTGCTGAGCTTTAGAGGAACATCCGTAGCAGAGGCAAAAAAACAGATTAACAGCAAAACTGGAAAGAGTAAAAAGAATTTTAATGGTAGGTTCTGATGTGGTTCTCTTCTGGGACAACATCTTGTCAGAGTGTTCCAGTTCACTTGAACACACTGTGCTTATTTGTAAGATTGCTGGGTAAGCTTGGGTGAACATTATAAACTCTGGGTTTTGCATTTATTCACATAGAACGGGATAACCAGTTGATTTTTCCACCATGAACACAGACAGAACGTATTTAGAGATAAGAATGCATGGTCATTTAGTTACTCTTTAGACAATTCAGTAATCTCTATAGTTTAGAGAAATGTGAGGCCAGTGCATTAATCCTACAGTCTGAAAGATTTGTAGTAGAAAAAATACTTGCACTTTAAACCACAAAAGACCTCTCTCAATATAGTAGAATCATGCAGGAAGTAACACAGCGTGAAGAAAAGGATAATATGAGCTATCTTTTTTTCTGGATCTGCATATTTGTTTTGTGTGCTGAATTATAAGGATGCCAGAGTGCTTCTGAAATCAGTTTATAAAGTATTTGGATAATACCATGTGCAGGTGAAAATTCAGCTAGAGATGTAAAATATGTGTCCATTAGGCAGGTAATATTTTGAAAACAGAGTCCTAAGTCATCAAAGAAGATAAAAGCTATGACTCACATTAAAGCTTTCCTGATCTACAGCTGAATTAACAATTAGCAGGGGAAGGCTTTAGTGTTTTGTCTTCTGATAGCTATCTGCACTATTAAACACATTATTTAGTGTAGCATAGGAAGTCTAAAAATCATCCTCCTACTTTACATTCAGTCAGTACCAAAAAGTATTTGTTAATATGGGATAAAATTGGCTGTCCTCAAGAGAAGTCTATAAAACAATTTAGTTCATGAACCTGCCCATATAATGGACTGAAAGACAAAACAGTGGTTTTATTACTTTAATATCCAACTTGCTCTGTGACTATGAATAAGTTGCTTAATTTATTTGTTCCTCTGACAAAGATTTGCAACAAACAGGTTATTATTTAAAAAAAAAAAAAGTATTGGGCCAATTAAAATATTTAGTAATTTCTTCCAGGTTGAAAAATCAAAAGAGAAAAATATTGCTTTTGTAAAACAAGTTGTTTCAAACCAATGTTTCATTTCAGATTTTTGTTTAATAATTAAAAATGTTTCTAGGCAACCAAATGTAAGCAACATTCTGGAAAATCCATTTTTGTCCTGGGAGGAGGGGATGAGAAGGCTGGATTTTGGCAAAGGAATGGAAAGAAAAAAATGTCTTTGGTTAAAGCCCAGAGTTGGGTATTTTTTTCAGTTTGACAAAAGAACTGATAAATGTGTTACTTACACAGCTCAGTACTCAACCTCTCTTGAAAGGAACATTAACTTTGCATGAACTAATCATCTACATGCTGAATTTTTGTGCACTGTCATTTATGCATTAAAACATAAAAGAACATGCATAAAATCCACTTAGTTTTCCCATGCAAATGACATTTTGTGTAAATAAATTCTATTATTTCTTAGTGCAAGTGATTTCCATTGCAGAATGGTCCATAAACAAAGATATTCACATGAAGAAAATGTGGCATAAAATGTTTAAGAGTACTACCGTTGCTTTACATTTTTTAATGGTTCCATATGAAACTAAATATCCTAATCTGTGACACTCACAAATACAAATTAGGTCACATGCAACAGGTGACAAGTTTTAATTGAATGTCTTCTGTCTGCAATTCTGACAAAAGGTGAATGAAAATAAATGAGTCTGGCAAGACAGCCCTGAGCCTTACAATACCCAATATCTCATTATTTTTAAACAGCTATCTATAAACTGATGCTGACAAGCCTTGAACCTTTTATTTCTGTTCAAGAAAAGGTGAATGTGCAGAAAGAAAGAAAAAAAAAAAGAAAAAAGAAAAACAGGACAGCTACTTTGTTGCATTAAACATGCAATACCCGTTATATTAGTTCTCAAATATTACAAAAGAATACCTTTTACATTTCACATAAGAACTTATAAAAAAAAAATCTGTTTCTTTTCCGGAAGAGATACATTCTATGCACTCAGTTCCTAGTGCCTGTATTTTATCTTTTCTGAGTGTTATACTACCAGAACTTCATTAGAATTATGCTAGACTTATGCTGATTTTAGAGAGACTGAAATTAGGCCACTGAATACAAAACGTCCACTTCTTTTCCTTCACTTTTCCAAATGTGCGTATTTGTAAACTGTGAAGGAAAAGTGATGCAGAACTAAGACTGTGAATATATAAAGCCCTGACATTTCTGAAATGAAACAGTTACCATCCACATAATACTTCTCTCCACATCACCTGGATTACTAATATACTAATAACTAGGAAGCAGTGTAAAATACTGCAAAAGCTTTTTTGAATAACACAGAAAATACTGTTGCTAATTACACCATTAAATTTCATGTCAATGTGCTTATATATCATAACCATACTATAGAATAGTATATGCCTTATTTTTTTAATTATACATACAATGTCCTGGGACAAAGTATAAGAATAAATAAAGGCAATCTATCACTAACTAAATACTACAGTTCTTACCTTAATTTATTTAAATATAGTTACACAAGATGCTATCTTGTTTCAGAGTTCAAATTACAACCAATTTAATGAAGTGGAGTTTGCTGGGCTGTAAAGTCATTACTGCATCAATACACCTGTAACCATTACTTTAAGGCGGCAAGCGCAGACTGGGAAAGTCAGCTTGGCTGATGATCCAAGGAGAGGACATGGAACACCAGGAGACAGAAAGGTCAAAAAGTAAGTTTAAGCAAGGTCATACCAATGCCTGAAGGTCAAAAGCAGGCCTTTATTCTAGATCACATCACCAAAGCGTATAAAGAATTCAAGAGCTATGCTAGTGACAACTCTAATAGAAAAGAAGTCTAACCGAAGTTCTGGACCATTTGCTGGCGACTCTCAAGAGAGATGGGAAGATCGAAATGAAATGCATTATAATAATCGGACTGTGAAGTACCAGTAGCATGAATCAAGATCTCAATACCCTCTTCATGTGCAGTTTCACAATATTTCAGTTAGTGACTTGGATGATGTGGGATTCTGGAATTAATCTGAGATCCAGAAGTCACAGGAAAGTTCTTAATAGTGTGAGTTGAAACAGCTATATAAAGTCATATCGGTCCTACTGGGACCAAGAAATAGGTTGCTTAGAATTAGGATTTCTCTCTAGACAAAATGATTTCATTTTGCTGGAACAGAACCAGAGAAAAGAAAAAGATCGCTCTCATCAAACTAGAGCTTTAAAACAGATGTACAATTCACAGAAATATTAAAAGTTCTTTACCCTAACAAACATGTTCCCTAAGTTTGGGTTTTTTTTCTTTTCTGTTTTATTATCCTCTTCTCTCTTTTCTTTTTTTTTTTCCTTTGGGACAAAATCTTTCCCATCTTCCTCAAGGAGTAGCCAGTCTGTGCTGAACTGTACAAGAGTAAGACAAGCAAAATATAGTTTCCAAATTGCACTTATCTGGCAAAGTAAGAGACACTTACCTTTTCAGTTAAGGTGGCTTTATATTGTCAGTTGAGTCTAAATTGGCCTTAGTGCAAAGATATGTGTTCTCACAGAATTTGGGATGTTTCCAAGGCGATTCATGGAAACACGATTTTGACACTGTCTTTTCTCTTAGCACACCCATAACAATACTAACTATCTCTGCAATCTTTCTCATATTTATGTATTGAGTAATTACGAACTACACTTTTATTGGTGAAGCACTATGCAATTCTTCCCTGCTTTTTTTATTCTTTCAAAGAGTAACATAATGATTTGTGGAACCTCATCAATTCCACACTTCATCCTTCAAGCCTCCTCAAAAGGTACGGCAGAATTCTGAACTTATTCCCTCCTTCTTCTGCATGCTATTTTATGGCACTGCAAAATCTAGGCCAGGTGGCACAATGGGAAAACAGCCCAAGAAGATTACACCATGTCTCAGCCTCTGGTTGGGGCTAACACATTTTTAGGAGTATTATATTTTATCATGATTTCTAGTCTAAGTATACTTCACCAATTTCACCTATACAGAAGACTGTATTGGAAGCTAGAATATCTAAAGTAATTTAATGAGTGCGTGCCAGCCTGATGCTAAAAAAAATGGGGTACTCCTAAACCTAAGTATCCACTTCATAGGAAAATGTGGGCTTGGAAAATGTGACAGGTATTCTTACATTTTGGCTTTACTTTTGCAGCCAAAATATGAGCATTTTGTCTTTTGTATTGTTGTTTGCAATTTTTTTTCAGGATTAGATAGGAGTTACACAACAGGGTTTCAATTTGGGGTCTCAGAGTACTCTTGCAGTACAATTACAAGATAATTCTAACTTCAGGATAAAAGAAGATCTTATATTACTAGTTTCAGGTGTCTTTGGCAAACGACATGACTTTTCTGTACTTTGCTCTTCCTGTCCACATACTGTAACTTTCCGTTTCTTAAAATTCTACCTGCTACAAGAGTAAAGTTCAACAGTGGCTTATATGAGTTCATAGTACAGATGGCCACATTTTATGACTGTGAAAAATTGGAAATTCCTGGTTTCAACTCCCCTTCTGACACCTCTGAGCAGTTGTTTATTTTAAAGAAGGGAATCTATCTGCTACTTAGGTAGGAAAAAAACAGTGATCTAGGTTAATATGTTCAGACTGGAAGGTACTGACGTACCACACCATGGCATCTTCCTGTGCAGTGTTGCTCCAGCCTGAAAATCTCAGAATTCATGCAGAAGAATAAATTTAAGGTTTTTTGTTTCACTATTTGCAGTGGGTTACAGTGACGATTGTTTAACAACAAAACTAAAACTTCAGAATTAAGTGGCTAGATGGGCATCAAATAAAGACCCTGCACAGTAAAATAAAGAAAATAATGTAAAATGTCTATGTGGTGGAATTGCTTCCTATTAGTGTTATCTTGTAACATTGTGTTGAAAGGTGGAAACAAAGAAGGGACATCCGTTCTCTGCATATATTATGGTTTCTGGAGGTGGCAGGTAAAAGCATTCCAATGCGTGCAGCTTAATGAACGCTGGGAAAAAACCGGTCGGGAAGAAAGTATTTGTCTCTTCCTCAAAAAAAGTTGGGTAGTAGTGTATCTAATGATGAGTATAAAGGTAGAATCTGTAAAAAACCCTGATAATTTACTCACAAAATTGTATTCAGTAATCAAGAGAAAAAGAAATTAATTAGACAAATCCTTTACAAATAGTGTTCTGTAATTTCTGGTCATGACAGTAACAGCTTCAGGAAGTCCTGCAAGAGCATTAGTATAGAATATTTTCATCTACAACGTAGATAATTAACCTGAAACTTTCTTCTGCCTCCCCCACCCCCTGGTATTAAGGAATGTAATTGATGTGTCCTTAATATTAATTTCAAATGTTTACTCAGAGCCTAAATACAGCAAACTAATTTTTAGTTCAGAATTAAAAATCTGCCTGCAAAGTTTCTGAAAGCAGAGGGAAATTAGGGTATTACAATAGGGTATTTCTAAGAGAGTGGTTCTTTATCATAGCTCCTCATTTCTGTCTGCACATACATTCTTACATATATGAGAAGTGTTCAAAGTCACAGACTAAATCGGTGCATAAAATCAAAATGTTGTAACATTAAAACCTCAGTGTGTGTTTGATTAAAAATCATCTGATTTTGAACTCAAAAATGGCCTTGCCAGGAAGGGATTTTATAAATGGCCTTTACTGAGGCTCACAATGCATCCACAGAACTCTTCTCAAGAAATAAGTATTTGTATTTCATACAAAGTTATCAGAGTGTACAAATATTTGCCCCAACATTTTCCAGAGCATTGAGGATACTGCAGGTGTCAGTGGAAGACCTGGTTGAAAGGATACTGTCAACTCAATTAAAGCCTTTACATTTTTTTAAAAAATATTTGTATATTTACGTAACATTATTGAAATTAGTGTTCTAAAAATGCCTTTTCCTTTGTCTTTATATAACCTTTCCCCTGTTATTCCATGAATACCAGCATCAAAGAATTGTGCATACATGAGAATCAGAAAGTGAAACTGAGCAGAAAAAAACCAAAATTAATTAATTAATCAAATTCTGATGCTAAGGTTAAGTGAGGAGCAAAATAGGGAATAAAATTTTAAAATTATTTAATTTTATAAGAGAAGGCTCCAGTCCTTCAATTGAATTATATGGGCAGATCTATATAGCATATAAAAGTGTCAGATTTGGTGAAACATCATAAGATTAAAAAAATGTGTGCTATTTTTTTAATCTTCTGATGTTCACTTCTTTTCCCTTAACACAAAAAGGACTGAAATATTCCTGTATATACATATTTACAAAAATCCTAAGGTAATATCTGGCTTTACCAACTAAAGCCTGAAAAGAATACCAGATTAAATTTTTACCATTCCTGTAACAAGTGTGTGTATTCTGTGTTTCGTCTTGGTAAAGCAATGAAAAAGAAAATGAAACACAAGGAGTTAACAGGTACAGGCAAACTTCTGTGGACATAAATGAAAAAAATCTAAGTAACACTTCATTTTTAATTTTAAGTATTCTCCCTAAGATATTTAACACTTCATTCATGCCCAGAGTATAACAGATTTATACATTAACTCATATATCCTGCTAGCCTCATAACCTGACATACTGCCTAGCACACTGGAGTGACAGGTTATCCTGTTTATGGCCTCTGCATCTCATCTCAAGGTAATACTTGAGCAATTAATGGAAAGTTTATTAGTGATATCACTTTATCGATACTACTGCTAGAAGCCTTCCGTACAAAAGCATAATGGTTAGCCTGCATATCGACTATTCTTTCGTAGTTAGCACTAGGAGTGGATCAGAGTTAATGCAGAAAATCCCAGTTGAAAAACATAATTGTAATGTGCTCAGTGTTTTCCAGCCTTTTTGACTCTCCATAATGTTACACACAATTAATGCTACGAGGTAAATTGATTTCACTTTAATAAAACACAATAAATTTTGAAACAATTAGACAATATACTCTGATTATAAAATGCCCCTGCTCTAAAACAGAAAAGAGTGACAAATTTCTTCTAATCTCATAGGTAATGTTGGGCCTTTGGGAAATGGGTTAATAAATTCTAGTTTTCTAAACCAGGCAGACTGATTTACTGCAAACTTCCCCCATTACAGTTATAGTAGATGTCTATCAAATTGCTTATGAGAACAAATTTATGGAAAATATCCAAGAGTAATGCTTTGTTCTTATTAAAATACATGAATATGTATGTAATTTTAGCCAGACTAAAGGAACAAAACAAAACAAAAAGAAAGAGGAAAAAGGTCAACAATTGTTGTCTCGAGAATTATTCTTTTCCACAAGAAACAACTCCTCCCTGTTAAAAATGCCTTTATATAAAATATGTTTGTCGGAGGAGAATATTTTTGTTTAAATTGTAATGGCAACTGCTATGAAGAAAAACCGTACAAAGTGTATGTTAATACAAGTAATTGGGTGACATAATTACATAAACATTATTTAAAAGAGGAAATAAAGCATAAAATTTCCTCATCCCCACAGATTATTTTCATATACAACTTTAACAGATGCAGAATTAAAAAAAAAAAAAAATTAGTTTTAAGTCAATAATTCCTGACAAGCACAGTCTATTTAAATTGGCACATGCTTACCCTTCCGAATGCAGATCTCAGTGGGAATATTCACCGTGTGCAATGCTAAACACACGCATATTTTATTTTTCTAGGGTTCATAAAAAGAATATTTACCAAACAGGAGACCAAGGTCTTCTCACTCAATGCATTGCGAAACTAGCATAATTCTACTGAAGTCTGTACATTTCTCCAGAGTTACTTCTAAGGGCAGGAAGAGCAAACAATTTACTTTCATGGACTTTGTATTTTTTCCAAATATTGTGTTCCTTTCAAAGTTTTCTGCTTTCTCTCCTATTTCTCTCCCAAAGTTCTCTCCCCCCCATTAAAACACATACATTGGACTAATTCTTTCTTTCTTTTTTCTTTTAAACATATAAGTATATATTTCTACCTGGATTTCATTCCTATGGACTGTGACATCCAGTTTAAAAGACATTAAGGCTAAAACAAGAGCAGAATTAAGTGGGTAAAAAGATGACAGGTTATGTACAAAATAACCTAATTAAACAAACCCACAAACAGAAACCTAGAGAAGTATTTCAGGATATTTATACCTAGCACCCGCAAAACAAACAAATGTGTATAATCCTCTCACAAAGATAGTTTCTGAGCAACATGAAGTGTACATACAAGTCAATCCAAAATTGTGTTTGTGACATCCACTACAACATCTGCATCTACATCTACAACTGAGAGTATGATGAGAAGAGACCTACCATACTAGTTCACCATAAAATTCAGTAATAATTTAATTGTATTTCATCTTCATCAGAAACCCAAAATTTTGAGCAGAAAGGGCCTTGGACATATTATGAAACACCTTTTCCAATGTCCCCTTCCATGAAACATGTAGTGCCCTTTCACCTATTGCTGTATATGTTCCTCCTGCCATATCTGAACAGAGGATTCTTTTAGCTGTTCTTTTTTTTTTTTTCTTTTTTTTGATTGAAACATTAATAATTTTCTATTTTTAAGAATACTGTTCTTTTGCGTTCAGAAGCAATCATTTCAACAGAAGTTTTCCTAACATTGTTCTGCAATTTTAAGTTCACTTTCTGTTTTTTTTTATATTTTTCCTGTCTATATAGTCAAACTATATAGGCTAGTTCACATAAGATTTTACTTGAAACATTTACGTACATTTTCTATGATATTAAATACATTAAAATTCTTAGGTCAAGAGAGGACAATCACAGCTTAAAATATTCATGCAAAGTGGAAATAAAACACCTGAAAAATATTTACTTGATGCTATCGCCAAGAGTATCAGAAATGCTCTTAGCACAATCATAATTTAGTTTTAAGGCTTCTTCAGTTCCTTTGAAAGTCAGATTATGAAACTATAATATAACGGAAAGATACATAGAATTTCCTTTTATTACTAATCCATTCTTCTTGATCTGACTGAAGAAAGCACAAAAGAAACAGATGCACATATATGTAAGTTCTAACTTCCTAACTGGATACAAAGGGCAGTCAATTTGTTCTTGAATATACATGAGTTCCCTGGGTCCTGTGAGTTACCCACGAAAAAATTTAATTGCTGTCATCTCTGTGATCAGGAAAACAGACATAGGCTTAAAGGAGAAGGAGATGACACGATCCATAACATGCCGCCGTGAGTACACTTCTCTTTCTCCAGTAGGAACTCTTGAGAGAACAATCACCAAAGGTTGCGTGTGCTTTGCACATCACAGTGTAACTCGAACAAATTACACTGCATTGCTTAATGATTAATAAAAGCTAAGAGTCGAAATTCCTTACTCATTCTTTTATCCTGCCTTACATAGGTAATCCTTCAATACAGGAAACTGAACACAAAGAAGTAAAGGTCTTGAGAGCTGTTGGCAAATAAAGTTTCTGTGTGGTTCAGTTTTCAGTGTTTAGATTTTGCCCACCCCCGCACCTCCAGATTACTCCCATAAGATCCATAATTATATCTAGGACTGTCCTTTAAGCAAAACAAGCCTGTTTCTTCCTCTTCTTCTTTTCCCTCTCTTTGACCTTACAACCTTCTCTTTGGATCAGAACCTCCCTCTGCAATGTGCTTTGTTTGTTCCAGAAGGTATTTTGATCCCGAGGTCAAATTTGGATTCATTTTTAGATGTTCCATTTTATCCCACTAATTTTAATCTGGACTAGATATATTCAGAAGAATCATATAAAAACATGCAGAGAGTTCTAACAAGAGAGCACTGCTTATTGCATTACTATAATGACATAACAGGAATAAGATCTTGCCTGTATTTTCAAAGGAAACTGAGTCAACATTTTTCCTCGAAGCCTTAACTTAGTTAACCTGCAGAAAAGAAAGGAACTGACCATTGAAGAACACGCCTATAAGTATGTTTATATCCAGCAAAATTGTGAGTCAGTTATAGGAAACATCAGTATGTTTTCTGGGAATAGTCAGCCATATCGTTTACTGGAGAAAATCAGAACAGACAGCACTGAGGATGGATCCCAGGAGGAAGGCCTTTGGGATTGAATACGGGACCTTTTTTAATCAGTGATCTCAATGGTCTTAGCAAATCTGATATTTTCTGATACTGTTTCCTAAGGTTTTACATGTTTCCCGTTTGCTGACATGGGAGATTTATGTGAACATCGTACACCTTGGTAACATTCAGGAGCATTTGTTTCTTGAATTGAGGCAGGTTTTAGAAACTGTAGCACAATTCATTTTTTACTGCCTTTTCCCCATTTTACAGAGTTAAGTTATTTTTGACTTGTCATGCCATTGTGTCAGAGATGGTGTGGTACAGTGGATTGATACCTCTTTATTATTCTCTCCAGCTTGTGCCCTTCCTTTTAGATTGCTCAGTGATGTTCTTTTCAAACTCTCCACAAAGAGTGGAAGTACAGTAAACTTCTCTACTTTGTGCGAAGTTTGTGTGGGGTCTGTTGTTCTCTCAGTGATGGCACTTACATATTTCTTGAAACTAGGTTAACTTGCAGTTAAGCACTAGATCAATAGGAAACTTGGCCAGATATCTTAAATACCTCAACCCAGCAGAGTTTTAGTGATAACTGGACCTTTAAATTAAGATTATGAGCAAAAAGCAAAAACGAGAATATATTGCAAAATTTAAATTGAGAATCTTATCTTTGTCCAGTCCTTTTCACATTCAGAGTGAATTTTAGTACAACTTCCACAGACCAAAGATTACTCAAATTCCACATCAAAAACTTCCCAAAGTTCAGATAAATTCAGAGCCAGAGTTCTGTGATTTTGATTGGTACCCTCCCTACACCCAGAATGGCGTGGTCCATTTTTTTTATTCCAAGCCATTTCCACAAAACAGCATTAAAATACAGTTAAAAATCCTCTACATGGACTTCTTCATTTTTAAAATGATCTAATTAAAAGATGGGGAAATTCTCCTCCTAGTTACATGCATGTGTAAGACAGAGTAAAAAAGCTTTTCATATGCTTGTTTTTTATTTGTCCCATTCTATTCTATTGCTTCTGCTCTGAGGAATGCACTTTTATCTTAACATAAAGAAATGCACTCTATATTTTACATTTCTTAAGCCATGGAGTACACCGTACCACTAAGGTATACAATCCTTGTCAAAACTCCACGCAGTTGGCAATTGTCACAGTGAACTAAACAGACTGGGATTTCAAGTGCTGGATACTATACTTAACAGTCGGAGAAGCTCTTAAAGTTTCGATTTACATTATTAATGTGAGGAACCAGACTAAATACTGTTTTGCAAGAAAGTAAGCATTGCAAAGGAACAAAACTGTTGCAAAGATGCAAATCTTCATTTAAAAAAGTCAGTTGGTTTGCGGACGTGTCCTCCATACCTTTCAGTTTTGACGTACAACTGTTAACAAAACTTGAAAAATTTAATTTGGATGTAGGATCAATGAAAATTGGTGCTTTTTTCCCCACCAAAATAGGGATCTTAACACAGCCCATGAAAAAAATGGGTAAGTCTATCTTTCAAGAGAAGGTTTTCCATCATTTATTCTTCATTAAGGAGCAGTTTACCTGAGGACATGCTTAAAGATCAGTGGCATGTTCCACTGCATAAAGATCTGTTATTAAAATCAGGTGATTTTATACAGTTTTCTTGACAAACAAATGCCTGCAGTCCTTACTCAGAGAAAACTCCGACCGAAACTCCCATGCCACTAAAATCCCAAGTGCAGACTTTTTCCAGCATGAATAATATTCAACATACCCTCCTAATTAATGTAAGCAGTATTACTGCCATTTATCTTTCTTTTTCATTGTTTTTTTCTCGGTTACTTCTCTAGCAAAATGCACTGCGTTTTATTGTTAATTGTGATAAAAAAAAGAAATGAGCCAAATCAATTACAGTCCTCTGTCAATCTGTATGGTTGAGGCACAACTTTTACTGTTTTAATTAAATGAAGAAATGGGTCTATTGTTTAAAGGCATTAAAGAAGGCAATTCAAAACTTGAAGTAAAGCCTTTTTGTTTTTACTGAGGGGCAGAGACACCTATAAAAGCAATGCAGGTCTCTATTTGAATTTCATAGCAGCTGTGAAATTTATAAGAACCACAGAAACAATTAGCTATCCATTTTCTTCTTTCAGTTAAAGTACCGCTAGTTTTAAAGGGTTTGGGTTGTGAAGACATTGCTACCTACAAAATGTTGCTGTGACTTTAATCCTGGGCTAGCAAGAAGACAGAATCCTTAATGAAGATGGAAATCTAACAAATGAACAGGAAAAATTCTGAAGTAAAAACAATAACAAGAAGCCATCCAGGTTGTCAATGACAGGGGGAAGATTAGTGGAATTACACTGTTTATTATCAATATAAAGTTGATCTTTTATAAGATGACAGTAAGTTCCAGTCATATTCCCATTAAAGTCAGCAGAAGTTTTGCCACTGAATTCAGCTGGAAGAAGAAGAGCCTTCCGCATGAAAAAGCCCATCAGGCCAAATTCAGATCAGTTGGTTAACACAGGTAAAATAAATGCACAAAGAGCCAACAAAGACATCTGCACCAGTTAAAACTCCTTAAGCCCTTGAAACAGTATTAACACAGCATTTTGAAGTCACAGGAATAAGTCTTACAAGGACAAGACTAGCCCCAGTTATAGACTATTTCCAAACCGCAATCAGCAGTTGCTGAGTGAAGGGGCTTTCAGGGAATCCTTCCTCTGTTCATGGAAGTAAGGATATACAACTATGAATGTACACCCAAGTAACAAGCTGTTTCCCAGGCATGCAGTGGGTTTTGCAGGCATCAGTCGTAACTGTGATTTTACCCCTCTCACTCCTAGTGAACAGGAGCACAAGGTGGGCTAAATAACACTTGTAGGATACAGGTCCATGCAATACTACTGCCCACTACGCTAAACGGGATGTTGCACACATCCTTGGCAAAGACTTGAGATGAGCTTTGGGAAATTCATAGTCTTGCTCACTATAAGATAAGAAGGCACCAGAGGGCATATCTGCTGGTTACACAGTACGTATCACATGTTACAGTCCCAATCCACAGAAAAAAAAATGAATGACAAAAATGCCACTAACTTCAATGGGCTTGAGTGATCAGTTATTTGTTGTACAAAGTCTTTTTAACCACTACAAACAAAACTTGCAACAACAATACTGAGATTTTTTATGGAAACTGATAGAAAGGTGTCACCTCACCTTGAATGCAAAAGAAATAACTCACTGGAGCAAGCTGAAAAAAATCAAATGTTTTACTCTCGTGCTAATTATATTTTATATAGATTATATATAAAAATACTAAAGTATTATCTTAATGTAATTATACATTTAGCATCTTTATTATATTAAAAAAACTATCCTGAGAAACCTGAATTTCAACAACAGAAGTATTTGTTGTAAATGGGATTTGACATACATGTGAAACTGGATAAAGAGATTTTCAATCGAAGTCTGTCTCCTAGCAAGCTCTACGGTAGAGGGCTGGCACAACAGTGAATGCTGAGTAATTATAAAACTACCTAATGACTCATCTTCACTTTTCTTTTTTCTGACTCTCTCTTTTTTGTGATCAGCAGAGGCTCAAACACCAAGCAAAGTTAGGACAGTATGCTGTTTACATAGTCCCCTTTTTCACTCCAAACATCCCTAGGCCAGAGGGATCACCAAAGAAGCCAGTCTAAGAACAACATAAAACATTATTACTCTTCTGGTTTTCCCTAAATGCTCTAGGTAGCCGTCACTTTATCCTGTGTACACCACGTTCCATTACTGCCCAACCTAATAAAGACTTCTGTCACAGCGATAGCTTTTCATCTTCAGAGCTCCTTTCTCCTCTCCTGATAAGGCCGCCAACTCTACTCTCTGTAAATGAGCTCATGCGAACACTTTATTTTCAGCCTGTGGAAACAAAAAGGGCCATTGCTCAGCTTCAGAGCTTGAAGGGGCGGTTTTCTATCTTCAAAGCATGTCCAAGGCATTTGAAAGGGATTAAAATTAAACCGGTAAGCTTAGCTTGAAATAAGAAACTTGAAGCAGGACCATTGCACTCACAAACCCTGCTTTTTCTTTAAAAGTTTCAGAAGTCCTTTAAAAATGGTCATTTTAAGTCATTTTTATTTGTGTACTCTTAAACCTTTGGCGACTGCTTAGATAACACTGCTAGCCAGTAACCCATGTTACTATCAATAGCCACACATAGCTGAGCATCTCACTTAGAGGACAGATTGTTATCCCATTCCAGTGCACTCAGTCCAAAAGGAAGCTTCAGCTTCCTTATCCAAACAGCAAATAAGTTAAAATTTTTTTGCCATCAGTGGCATATGTTTGCATCTGTGTACAGAATGACTTGGGCCAAACCTGAATTGACATGTTTCATCCAGTGACATCCTCAGTTTTGTGTGAACATCCAATTCCTAGCACTGTTTGCTGCGCAATAAGGAGATGTGAAAGAAAAACAAACTTTTACAAAGGCTTCCCCCGCTGTTAGATTTTATACATGAAATTTGTTCCACCAGACAGCTACTTACTACCTAGCGGCTACAAAAATTTGTTTTTAAAAGCTTACATAAAATGTATCCTCAGGAACAAAGCAAATTCACTATCCGCCTCTTAAAATACATTGCTTCCATGTCAGCTGTAGCTGGCCAAGCGGAGAACTAAGTGAGCGGTAGTTCAGGGCACAGGTATTCCTACCATGTAACATCTGGTTCAAAATCCACTCAAATAAAAATTATTTGCTGGTCTCCTATTACTAATCTGTCCACATCAGGAATGTACCAAAGTAGTACAACATCTTGTTCAGCTCAAGATGAAGGCCCAACTAATACAGATGCAGGTGTCTGCAATTAAAATTTACCAGAAGCATGGGTTTAAAGGAAAGATATGTGGGAGTCAGGAGTGGTCATTCTGCAAAAATCCTTGAGGAGTTTTAGATACGAAGGTTTCCCTCAATGTGCTCTCTACATGGTATCATTCTTCAAGACATTGGAAGTCTACTCTTACCGCCTTATTACCATTGCTATTCACTATTTCTAGATTCATCATCTTCAGAGGCCCAATATTGCTGTCCACTGCTGTACATCGTACGTTTTGGGCTGTTCTATATAGCAAATTCCCCATTGTTGAAGAGTTTTAATGGCACAGTTTGAAAACAGAGTAAATAACACAGCAGAGGGAAACAAAACAGCCTTTCCTGACTTTTAATGTGAATAAGTTTGTCATGGAGTCTTGATTTTTTTAACACTGTCCTAAGGCAAACACTGAAGGTTACCCAGAAACTGCAAATAATGATTGGAGGGCAGAATCTCCATGCCAAAATTATAGGAAATTTCTCTTAACATATTTTTACATAAGAAAAGTGCAATGCAACCTTCCCTCTAAGAAACTTCTTGGAGAAAGGAAGGATTAGAAATAGTTGTGTCCAAATATACTACAAAATACTACAAGAAAATATAAAGCTAGCCAGGACTGAACACTGAAGAAAACATGAAAAGGAAGCCTGACAGAGATGGGCTTCCTACACCATAAATAGGAAAGGGGGTTTGGGAGGTGGTTTGATTAGGTTCAAAAGAACCAACTTCTTAAACCACAGCCAGTAGCCAAGCCAGCTGTTAGAGACTGCCTCCAGGAAGTAGCAAAGCGCTGTAGAGTAACCATGCCACACATGTTTAGCTTGACAAATGGGTCCTTCTCTACACATCCAACTAGGCAATTCTTGCCATCTTTTTGCCTCGATCCCATCTTCATGCTCCCTGGTGCCTTTCCCCACCACAAGCTATTTGATATTCATGAGTATCAAATGCAGCAAAGTCCTGGAAACAGCCTGGCTAGGAAAAGCTTTATGTAAATGCTCGAGACGTTCTCAGGAACCTGACTCTCTTATGAGTGTAAGAGTCTGAAGTGGCTCTGACTGTGGGAGGGACCACAACTCTGCGAACGTTTCATAGAGCTGGGGGAAAAGCAGCCATTGTTATCACCAAATCAAGTAGCAAAATTAAGACATGCAGCAACAACAACAAATGTTTTCTCAATGTGAACACCTAAAACATAATTTAAAATTTGAGTGATTTTAAGAAGTTCTGTAAATATATCCTATGAGAAACAGCTTCTGCATACCAAAATACACTGCATATTGAAAACAATACCATTAAACCCATTACCGTTAAAAAGGGGTGTACACAGGATGGATTTTAAAACAAGTTCATGGCACAGCATTAGCCTGATCTTGCTTCTGCTACTTACAGCAGTTTTAAAAGCCTATTAACTTCAAAGGCACAGGACTACGTTACTGAGATTCAGCAGGTCTCCTTCATACACTCATACCATCTACGTAATACTACCATAAACCTACTATTCTTAATAATAAATTATATTATTAAGAACTGGGGCCTGTGGCCTCCCTGGCTGAGCCATTAATCCGTTCCTATTAGCATGTAGGGTCTATAATGCGGGCTGGATACAAAAACCATTAGTAGTAACTAATTGCAATTGACTAATTGATGACAAGTGACTGATCTTAATCATGTGGAGGGACTTCGGGACCTTCGCTTATTGCAGAAGAGAGGTACTTTTGCCACTCCTAGAAGAGGTACTTGCTTCATGTAGCTCAAAACGAGTTAGCTTTGCCCAAGAATATTTATACCACGCAGCTGCCATTTTGGATTAACATGCTATACTCTATTCACCTGAGGCTGTTACATCACTGTGATTCATTACATCACAACGATGTAACTGAAAATGAAATTGTAAATCAACATTTGTTCTGCTCTGCCTCAAAATAACCATCTTTCAAATACTATTTTGGACATTTAAAAGCCTGTAGTTATCATCCCTTTAGTTAACATTGTTAGCAGTGAGTATGTACAAACTCAACTTTCGTGTCTGCCAGGGTTCACATTTGGTTGCTGCTGTTTGTCCCTGTTTAAAGGGAAAGGAAAACCGAACTCATGTACTCCCTGAGATTTAAATTTTTAAAAGAAAAATATTTCAAGCTTAACCCAAGTTAGATTATTACTGTCTCTCTTCTTTTATCACGGAAAGGTACATCACGAAAGGAAAGCAACTATAGTCCAGAATCATTTCCATTTCCATGTGACTTTCTGCTCCACCACAGAAACTCTTCCACCCTTCTCCATTTGAGAATTCTTCTTTTTAAGGTCACACGCACTGCTGTTTCCCTCTGCAGCTAAAGGTAGCTCAGAGTATTTAATGTCTTGTTGGACAGGACAGTTAAGCAACACCTACAAGGAAACATCTGTTGGATAAGACACCTACAATTTCTACCGTTCATTCACAGTAATGGACTTTGAAATGGTCCTTAACAAGCACATAGGCATTAAAGAAAACCTAAACAGAGTTGTAGTGCTCCATCAAAAATTTTGACCTAAGGCCACTAAGTGCTTAGTGTTATGATAACTCTTGAGCAAAGACTGGAACACTTGAAGGGAAAAAAATCTTTCCTATCAGAACAGAGCAGGCAGCCCTGTCTTCTGGGGGGAAAAAAAGCGCACTGTTTTAAATAGAAGATTAGCAGAAAGTAGATGACATTACGAAACAATGCGAAACAAATTTTGTAGTTAACTGAAATAAACTTGAATGGTAAATCTAGGATGTTGCCTGTCTAGTCCAATCCCTTTTTCTTTGGTTTGCGTTTATAAGAGATTTTGCTGGCTATCTTAATCACTTTGTATCATGCAGTAAACTCCAGAATAAGCAAACAGAACCCTCTCAAGGCCAGTAGCTGACTTTGGGTCAGACTGAAAAAAATGGTTTAGTGGCCTGCACTCCCTGTCTACTAAAGCTTTCTACCTGGATGGCTGTACCTCTGCTGAATTACGAACAATAATGTTTCTCTGTCTTAAAAATAAAATGGGCGTTGCTTGGAATAGCAAATACTGAGCTTTCGGAGAAACATATTGTTTGTAAAAATGTAAGAGCATTTTTAAAGATCACTACCTATATTCTGGCCCTGTAGCATTTTAAGTCACATATATATTTAATAAGAGTATTTACTCTATAACTCTTACTTTAATAATGATAGTTCCGAAATATCCCTCCTATGCCTAGCTTCCTTTAAAAAATTACTGCACTTAGTTAGAAAAAAAAACCCTTTCTGTTTTTTATCCCTCAACTGCTATAGTTCTCAAAGTCTTCCATATTTTCAGCTATTATCCCTTTCTTGCAAAGAGCCCACTTAATAACGTTCACTCTAACAACCTCATTTATTTTCCAGAAAATTAACTCAGTTTCAACTCTGATTAATGATTTCATCTAAATGAATCAAATTAAAAATTGAAAATTATATTTCAAAAGCCAAAGAAAAAAAAATTGACCATTTCCAGTTAACAAATGATCCTTTCAAATATTAAAAGATGACCATGAAGAGTGCGTGATAGTAATGAAATCTAACTGGGGCCTACTGCTTATCTGGAGTTCATGAAAGGGGAGAAAAGGGGAAAAAAAACCCTTCTGCATTGTTAACACTGAAGTCTCTTGGGATGCCAAACTGACTTCCACTTAGTCTTTGCCTGTAATCAGCACACCAAAATAATATGAGAATTTCAATGTTAATTAAACTGGTAGGGTTGGAGATGCACCAATACTGAAGAGGGATTAGGAAAGCACATAGTACCAATAACCACATCTGTTAACAAATCCTAATCTATGAAAGAGCAATTTAACCTTCCCAAAACTGCCAATACCCAGTTACAGGCTGTCTACTAGGGAAAAGAAAGATCTTGGGCTTCAAAAAAAAAAAAAAGTCGGCTACAACTAAAGAAAAACCGGTTATTCAGATCATCACTTAGACTGTCTTGTAAGAGAAGAGAGGTCCAACCAATTAGACCTTTGATTTGCTTACAAAAGGAAAAACAAAGTTTTATTTTTCCTTCCTTCTTGTACCCCTACAATTAACTTTGTTCTCACAAAAATGTCTTTTAAAAACTGTGATTATTCTACATATTTTCCAGGTTATGCTGCTTATCAACTAGTAAAAAGTAGTCACCATTTATATTGGTAGATTAACAACATTGCATTTTAATTACAAATTTACTGATGCCATATGAAATATTCAATGAAAAACTGTAACACAAAACTTTCATCTTGGAATTGGGCCAAAGCACAGAGACTGATAGTATTCCACTCCGCCATGGCAAGGAAGATGCTAGAAAAGTTTCTGCTTACCAGTTTGATTTTACTGAAGGTTCAAAGCTTGCATCAAGGTTGTTTCACAGTCATCTTTGTAATCGTATGGAGTAACCGTATAGAAGTGAGTGGTAGAGCAGTATGGTTTTTTTGTGGACCAAGCCTCAGTGTGTATTTATGTGACACAGACGTCTCTCATTTTTCTGACCCTTAGGAAACAGACTGTCCCATTCCATTGCTTTGAGCCAGGGACAACTCCAGTAGCAAGGCCAAATACATTGATGTTTCTGAAAATTTAGGAGTTACCTGATGAGAGAAACTGGAGGCCAGTCCAGACAGACATTTCACAAGCTTTCCAAACAATTCTGACGTACATTTGTAACCAACCTGTAACATGCTGGATAATGAAATCCTGGCACAGATGATGCCAGTATTTCAAGCTATGCCAATCTGGATGCTGGTTTGGTGATGTGGACAGACTCCAAACGGGCTGGGCAAGAACTGCAATATTTAATTTCTGTTATGTAAACCACACCTGAACCTAGGTTTCCACTTAGGACAACACCAAATTAACCGGGAGCACAACTAGTCCCTCCTAATACAAAGACCTACGTTAAAGGAATAACAACAGTTGAGCTGAAAATACACTGAAACAAGCATAGTCATTACAAAATTGAGTATTTACACTGATGAAACTTTACTGAAGTATTTCTCCTACAAACTTTAGAATTGTCCTGGTAGCTCTTTTTTGTAAATACCAAGAAAACTGTGATAGAAAATATATTTCAATATTACTAATCCTCACTGAGAAGTTGGAAAGAAATGTGTTTTTCTATAAAGCAGTGTTCCAATTAACTTTGGCTTTGCTAGATTGGAATATTTCATGTCAGGTCACTGTCTCAATTCATGATACTTTTTACCCCTCCGAATTCTAGCCATTCAGAAATTTGGCTTTCATAAATTCTCATGAAACGAATATCCACCTTGGCTTTCCCTGGTAATTTCAACCTTTGATTGGAGTAAATGCAATCTCTCTTTGGTCCCCGCAGATCTCACTAGTATAGAGATCCCTGCTGATTACTGTCGGTGTGCACTAGATGCCATATCCATGTATAGAAATGATTTACATTTTTTTCTATAAAATGAACAGGTTTTTCTGAAGGCATGGCAACACTCTGAATTTTTGTCTACTGGGAGCAATTTTATATTCCAGTATGTATGCACATATTGTTTTTTGCAGCCTAACCACCACCTTTCACTTTGTTTTTATCATCAACTGGTAGGTCTTTCCCCTTCGCAGTTTTCCTACCTGCCATCTCCTTCAGCTGCTTTCTTCTTCTTACGTCTATCTTTGGCTGCATAAAGCTTCACTCTAACACTAGGTGTACCTTTAACACTGTGAGCAGATGTGCTAGCCTGCCATGTTAGCCATACCTTTGATGCTCACTGTATCAGAAACAATAAAGCCCAGCACTGTGATCTTACAAACGCAAACGAAAACCAGCTTTGCAAATAATCCGTGGTACAGACCAAGAAATCTTGCAATAATTGCATGCATTTTCTTTTAAAGCAAGTGGGAAAAAAGCTGCAATACCACATACCTTTAATTTTAAAATGCCGAGGAAAAGGCTTTTCTACATTTTTGTTTCCTGCTACAAACGACTCCTTCATATCCCTTCTGTCCTCCAGGATATGTATTACTGCAACTGTCTCTCTACAGTGGATGACTACATGGTATTACTTTACAAGGCCAACAGTTGACATTCTTGAATAGTACAGACCAATTCAAGAGTGCCTTTTAATTGTGTTCAGTTGAACACAAAAAGGATTTAAGCTTATGCAGAAAGTTAAAAACAACCTTAAATTTGCTGAATTTTTGCTGAATCTCAGTTACATAGAGAGCCACAATATATTTGTTACCAGGAACTCTGCTACTAGCAGTCAAAGAGGTAAGATGTTGAATGCTTAATCAGACCTGTTTTTCACACAGCAGAACAGAGCATTCAACTTGCTTCAGAACCTACATCTACATAATGTACTGCAATGTCTTGTTTCAAGAGACAGAGGTGAATCTTACTGTTTTCTTCTTTGTTTTGGTTTTGCATTTACTAGGGATCTTGCTGATGGGTTTGGGGTTATTTTGATCTTTGGAGTACTTCCTTTAGGAATTATATTTGTGTAGGCGTCAAGTAGTAAACTGAACTTTATGCAGTTACCACTCAGATGGCAGCAGAAATAAAACTTTGTTATAACTGAGGGCTCAGACAAAACAAACTCATGTAAGCTACTTCAAGAAATACAGCTGTAATTCAACATATGTGTACAACAAAAGAAGCCTTAGGAAATAAAGGATGAATGTTTGAGAAGCTATGAACTTTCTATTGCAAAGTTACTGAACAATTAACTATAGTCTCTCAGAAATGTATCAAACCAGAAATAAAACCTATAAAATCACCAATGAATTAAGAATATCAAATATTTTAACTATAGTATAAAATAGGCATATTTCTAGGAGACAGAAACAATGGGAAACTATCTGTCATGACATTTCAGGATCAGAATTGCTGAATTTTAAATGTAATACAGCTTATGAGTAAAGAAATAATATATAAATGTTACATAATATATGATATATATAGATACTCTACTATATATAGACCTGTTGTGTGTATATATCCTTGGTGTATTAATAGTGATATATTATCACTATTAATACATATATATGCTGTGGGAAATAAGGTATATGAATTTATACTCACTGAACAATATATTCTCGTTCAAATTAAATTGGCCAACAGTGTTGGCCAAAGTTGAACTGATTTCTCCGGGGAAAGCAAGAGGCGCATGCTTTGACAATCACCAGTCCCTCCATAATCCCAGCTCTTTGCACTAAAGCATGAGGTTTTATAAAAAATGTCTTCTTTTTTTTTTTTTTAACATTTTTACTAAGCCTTATTCTTGACAATAACCAAAACTTTAAAAAAAAAAAAAAAAAATCAAAAAATCAGCTTGAGTAGTATATTTGGGCAGAGGAAATTTTATCATAAACACCTAAAGTTTGCCAAAATTTTACGACTAAAAAGACATTGTTAAATTGAGAAACAGTCAATGACCCTGAAAGACAGTCACTACACCAACCCCATATTTATCCGTAGTGTCTTTTGTATGTAACACACTCTGGACGTGCCGCCGTAGTCCTTCTATCTGCATTGATACCTGCTGATAGAACTTACTTATTATTTTCTTTCAAACTCACGGGCTCTGTGAAAAGATCACAAAAATGCCTCATTTTTTATTTATTAAAACACCGGAAATTTCTGACCCCCCAAACTATTATGGCCAGATTCACACTTCCTCTAGAGTGGCTGCATTTCTGAAGCTGAAATTCCTTTAATTCAAAAGGAACAAAATGGTGAAAGAATAAACAAAGGCCTGTGTTTCATCCTTTAGAGATGAAAGCAGTAAGATATTCTTAAAGCACTAGAAAGTGCTCAAGTTGTTGCTGTCTATGTAATACTACGAAAGTTGATTTTGGTTTACTTGTTTTTCCTCACTATTTCCAGATTGAGGTCTTAAGTTAAGAATAAGAAGAGATATAAAGCACCTGAAACCAAATTCACATCAGTAGTATAAAACAAATCAGGGAGTAGTAATAAAATGTCAGAGCTGTAGCAGCAACGGCGAGTCACTGTTTTTTCTCATACTTAAAGTGAAATACCTAGCTGTTATCTTTGTGCCTGCAGAGCCTCCCTATTGTAGATTCAATAATACAAGAGGCTTCTTATCAGCAGCCCGGGTGACTGATTGGAGCTGTGATATGTTTAGACAATGCACTGTATTTAACTGAATTTACAGATGCCCCAACTCAGACCGGAGTAGTAAACGCCAGAGACTAATAGGAAATTAAACATGTACAATGGACTAACTCCATTTGCTCTCACACACTGTAATGTGTTTAGTTAACTTACTCATAGTCACACTCTATCTTTTTCTCCATGGATTCTCTAGGATATGTTTCAAATTGGTCAAAGATTAAATCTTCCTTTCAATGTTTTTCACTATTTTATTGCTGCTTTCCCTTATTATTTGCCACTCTTTCTCTTGGGCAGATAAGCTAAACAAGATGACCCCACGTATACTCTGCCAACGCAATTACCAGATAGTCAGGAAGTAAAGCAAGGGTACAGAAGACTCCATAATATTAACATGAGGGGAGCAAAATCAGCTATTTATCTGAAAGAAATGGTTTATTTAGCTCATTTGAAATTTAAATGTGAATTTTAATGTACCTAGTAAGTAACAAAAAGCAAGCAAGACAGACAGTGTATGGTGAACACATGCAGGTACCTAGTTTGTGTAGGTCACTAAAGACATGGTTTAAACTAACAGTTATTCAGTATTTTCATTATGAAAACAGCATCAAATAAGTATACACTGAATAAAACATTCGGAGAAGCAGAGGCTTCACATCACTTCTGAAACTTCTTCCCTGTAACAGAGAGAAGTAACTTATTTTTGGATAAATTCCAGGATTGACCTGTGTACCTACTTGGGTCTCTTGAAGAAAAAATTTTCAAAACCAAATTCTTCATTAATGTACCAACTAGAGTGTGGCTGTATTGCACTTATTAAAACTAACGAATTTTTACCAATACAGAAAAAGAAAAAATATTGAAAACAAAACACATTCTCACAGCCAGAAACATCTTCAGCCACCACATTTACTGTTTTGGTTCTAAAATAAAAAATTCAATTGAAATTTAGATTAAAAAAATCTTAGGTCTGAGAAGGAAAAACAGGACATACAAAAGGTTTCCAAACACACATACAAGGAGACAGAAACAGCACTTACAGCTTTTTTCCAAGCTACTACCTTACCTCAATACTTTCTGGGCCAAATCCTGCATTCAAGTAGCCTGGCAGATTTAGACCACTTGCAGAAGAAAGGACCAAAATTAAGACTAGGTAGGTAAAATGGTGGAATATGCCTTATCAATTTGCCAGAGAATTAAAGAACATTTGGAAAAAATATTCACCCACTCTCCAAATATCGGCATAACGAAGTCAATTACTTGAATGCTTGTCTTGAAAGAATCAGTTATTAGGTCTCCTATGGAAACAACGTACCAGAATTACAGATTTTCAACTTGATCAAATAAGGGAAATCTCAGGTTTCTAATTTAGAAAGTGTCACTACAAAAATATATTCCTAGGCTCTGTTTTTTTTTTATTGGATGTTATAAAAAAGGACATAAGATATTACCATTAGGCTTTTCATAATTTTTGCCTGTCCTAATGAGATCTTTATCTGTTTCCATTCCTTGGTGTATATCTATTATCCAGATGGAAATTAATTAGTAAAATGGTAGTTTTCTAACAGTTCTCCCCTGATACAATATTTGCTATTGTAAAGATCCGCCTTTTAAAAAATGAATTTTTATTGATTTTTCTACCAGAAACTAGCTTCTTGAATTCTTGGGTAACACCTCACTAAACAAAGACTAATAAAACAATCATTATCTGGTAAAGTAGGCTTCACAGAAAATTTTTTTCAACTAGTGGGCAGTACTACAAATATTACTTTTCCTAATCAGGTCTGATAGGTATTTACAGTACAAGACATGGATAAATCTTTGACCAATCTTTAATTAGTATCACCGATGAAATATTTATTCTTTTAATATGAATCTAGAAACGCAGTGAAGCTGTGTTTGCATCTTTTATCAATTCAAATAATATCTTGCTTTATTCTTAAGAACAGACAGGCTGAAAAATTATTTGTTCCCAAAATAAATTTCTGGCTGCCATGGTCTATATAGTTATGGTAAATATTTAATACTGCCATTTAGATCATGGAGACCTCCTCAATGTGTAATTCACAACATTCTGTGACAGACGTGTGCAAATGTGTGTGTCCACTTTACAAACCATTAAGAAAAGTATTAGTAAAGGAGTTAAGAGTTTCTCTGATTTTCCAGCTATAAAACAACTGACCTTTTATACATAGGACTGAACTACCTGAGTCATTGAATCCTCTCCTCCATAACGGTAAGCAAACATAGAAATAAATATCTCGTTTAAGTGGGTCCACAGAGTATCTACTCTCTGCTCCAACTCATACCATGGAACAAAACAGGTTTCCCAATACTATATAACACAGTCCTAAAAGATCAAAAGCTGGAAGTGTGCCACAAGCAGACAGCAGGTGGTTTGACCTGTGTATGTGTACATGTACATACAGAATTCAGCATATAATGGTGCCACCACAATTCACGATGTACACTGAACTACACCCACATTGAAGACGACTATGTAAATGGATATAAGCCATCCACCTCAAGCTGTAAAAAGAACATCAAAATATATAAAGAAAAATAAAGACAGAAGTGCTAACTATCATCTATACATTATCACCGTGTTGCCATTAGGGTTTCATGGCCATATCCTTCTATTATTGCTTCTGCTCTTTGCAATAGAGGGGATTTCTGGTGACTGCTGTCAAAAGTGACATTGACACAGAAGAACGGAGAGTATGAATGAATTCAAGAACACACTCTGGCAAAAATAATACAAACATCACAAATGCAACGCAAATGAATGGACTAGTGAGAGCCTATAAATAACTAGCAATGCTCTTGAATGGTTTTCTCTCATTAGTTGTTACTGCACTTTCCACAAACCTATCATATGTTGTATACTATTTGTGTCTTTGCCTTCACTTTCATTACACTACTTAGTCTAAGTAGATACAAGGACATTATCAGGAAGGAGTTATCTGTGTTTGTTGTACGCGGTGGAGTTTTAAGAGAGGACTGTATTGATAGCAGCATGGTGTGGTTTATATTTGTACTTATCTGACTGCAGTGTAATGGAGTTCAGAATTCCAATAGAAAAGCTAATAAAAAAATATCCAAAATAGTAAGAGGGAAAAGGACTGGATGTATGGAGGGGATACAAAACTAAACTGACATCATCTTTCATAAAGCTGGAATTAAAAAGTCAGACTTGTTGGAAGTATCTTTCGGGATGTTACAGTTTAGTACTAAGAGGTTCATCCTGTAACCCAGTAGCTCAGTGACAATGTTTCAGTTGCTGCAATGGGATTAGAAAACATGCCTTTTGTTTATCAGCACTCAAAAATGAAGAGCTAATTTATCAGCTCAACTATAAATTCAATGGAGCAATGCCCCATTGCTCCACATTAAGCATCATCATGAAGACTAAAATTTGGTAGAAATCTTTTATATTCAGGGAAAATGAGTTATTCAAACTTGCAAAATAATTTTACCTCAAATAAAAATTTAGTATGAAAATTAATTTGTCATCTTTTGCTAGTTTAGATTGCTTTTATTTAAATACATTTAAATAAACCTTCCTGGGACTGATTAGATGATAGTTCGGTATAAGGCTGTATGACATTTATTGATATTTGTGTTATCATTACCTACACACGACTAAAGATAACTGTCACCATCATTTATGCTATGCAGGGTGCATGCGTCTACGCACTTCATTATTCCATCTAAAAACCCTTACAAACATTGCATAGCTATCCCCAGATTTGGCCTGCAAAGGCAAGAAGTCAGAAGTTAGAAAAATCAGAACTGATGATAGTTCATGCAACCTTAATTTCTGCTTTCTCTTGCATGAGACTTTATATAGAAAATTAGGCAAATAATGCTCAACTTTGCAAATTAATATCCTTTTTGCTGTATGTTGTTACTAGCCTGTACATATACAATATTCCAGAAGCATTTTTTGGAACTGAGAAAGATAAAACAATTTGTAATATTTGCAAGTACAGAAGTCTTTGTCTTTCACGTGCTTTGTTAGCACCCTTTTAACACTTAAATTTCAGAACAGCACCACTGATTGCTACCAGAGGATCCCTATCACCTTAGCTTGTAGCAGAAAACTCAGAGATGAGACAAGGGTCAGTTATAGGGCTACAAATAGTCTGGCCCATTTGTCTTCCCTTGGTCTCATGCTGGGTGAGCTCAGGCACCAGGGATCACCGGGCCACTTCCAGAGGTTGATTTTGGGGATAAGAGTAAGTTTTTTATCTGTTCTCTCTCTCCTTCTTTCCTCAAGAAAATGTGTTTGTGGGTTTTAGACCAAACCAGTGCTCTCAAAGTGGTCAGGGCCCGGTTGGTCCATAAGCTGAATCCGCAGTGGGAGGCAGCAGCCTGGTTCTCTCTCCCTCCCCACTCCAGGGCCACAGCAACTCCATAATTATTTATTATATTGTCAGCCTGACAAAATTTTCATGAGGAATGAAAGCAAAAGAAGGACAAAGGCAATTTTTCACTATTTGTATTCCAGCATAGGCTGAATGGAATTTTACAAGACAAAGCATAAACACTTCTTTACCCCAAGACAGAATCCTTTGCCAAATAAAAAAATCCTGCTACAAATAATGGAGGTGGAAAACCTTCTGAAATAAAATATTGCAAGATTGTTCGGTAAATAAAAAATGTTTAGTCACTCAAAAAGCGGGGGTTCTTCCAAACTCTGGTTTGTGTTCTCTGCTCTCTGAGAAGTCAAGAAAACACTGCATTTGCTACTAGGAAGGGAGCTTCCCAGTTTTAACATCCGACCACGAAAAAATCTTCTCCCAATAGGGAAGTCACAGTCTAGTCTCAGGATTAATGGATAAATATTCAAAGATCTCACTGGGCAGTTCGTACCGCCAATCCCAGACAGAAAAATGACATTGCACAGAATATGTGCAACACTTCAGGTTTGAATGAATTTTGGGAAGAGTTTGTGAGATTTTGATTTTCATACTGGCAATCCAGAATTTGAACTGGGAGCACAGTCGTTAAAGCTGTCATAAGAAAGAGAGAGAAGACGGTGCATTTAAAGGTTTATGAGCTCAGTCAAAATTCTCACAGTTGAAGGGTGAGCCTTCCACTCCTGTACTTCTTCATAAGATTTAAAGACTGAAGCACTGGAAGACTCAGCTTGGATTGACAAGGAGCTAAAGGAGGCGATTCTTGTCACAAACGGACAACGTCAAAATTATGAATGACGTACCTCATGAGAGAGGCCAAGTGCGAAACCTAAGAAAGCACAAGCCTGAAAAAGGAAGCTGTAAAGGGCTGGAAGAAGGGGCTGAGAGAGAGAAGCGTGATGTAGAAATCGCGATTTTTTTGCTCACCAGCTACTCTGTATAAAAACATAATAATGGGAAAGATTTGTCCAAATTTTACCATTTTACTTTCAGTTGTATTCATCCTGGTCCTTTCACTGGAAGGGTGTAAGATATCAATTAATACATCCAAAACTAGGATTTGGCTTACCAACCGTATTTGATATGCAAATAACATTAACTTTTTGGCCTTAAACAAAACTTCCAATAATACCAGAAAGGGCAAAATTTTCCACTGGAGAAGGGAATTTTTTTTTTTTTAAAGATCCTCCCTTTTTCATTTACATTCAATACCATAACTAAATAACATGCCCAGTACACAGCTAACAGTTCACAGAATAATCCAGTGTTACCATCAATAATTTTTCTTATCCACCCCTTTGTAAACAAGGTGATTTGAGGTTCTTTGGAGTTTTAAAGATGGTTAAGTTATTTAAGGGTAAAGGTTGGCTTTTTAATCTTGAATAATTAATACATTATGAATCAATAACCTCCCCTACGACCCGTTTTTTAAAAAAAACTTACGCTATTTCATATCACTTTACAAAAAGAGCAACTCCTTGCTTTACTACAGTGAAATATCACTTACAAGCTTTTCAAGCCCATGTTGTCTATGTTGCACTAAATGTGAAAACTGTCTCCCTGATTCTGCACCATGCTTTACAAAAAAACCACACCGTTTGCAGATCAAAGGGAGACGATTTATGCTTTCATCCCAGTTGACGGACGATTAAATTAAAACAGATCAGCAGTACAGTGCATGGGCAGGTGGCTTTAGCTGCCACTGTCGGCCTCAGAGCGATTAAATTGCGGTGGAGATGGAGGGCCTTCCGCTCTCATTCCCGCACTTACAGATCAAACGGTGACAAATGAGATGTTACTGCTCTTGTAAAGCAAGGCTACAATCTGTCAAAATCCAACATAATTTGTGACCCTACGTGACATCCTCTTTCTCTTTTTTTTGACATTTGAATACAGTGATTGTACTAGAGTCAAGTCCATTTAAGTGAATATAGTCAATTCTATCTAAAGGAATATAGCCTGTTAGCTTCAACATGGTAGCTGAATATATATCTGGTTACTACTCCAGCGACCCTTTGTGTTAAGTGCATACCATTAACAATGAATTCTGATTTTTCCAAGTTATATAATTTGATATCTTGACAGCTCAGACACTTAAAGCACCACTATTTGTTTTAAATGGCTTTATTTTATTGTTTAAATGTCAGTATCAAAATAAAGTAATGCATACAGTCTTGTCAGTTCCAGTGCAGTGGGAAGTGTTCTTGTGAGGAAAAAAAGGCCTTGAGTTTGTTCTAAAAATGGACTAAAAAGTCAATTATGTCTTTTGCTGCATCCTCAAATGATTTGCAAAATTTTATTTACACTGGGCCTTTTGTTTAATGGGTGAGCTTATCAAGGTACTGAGAAAGGAAGCACAAAGGGACTGCGGCATCGTACTTTAAAGAAACTGCCATACTAATAAATAAAACCTTCAAGTAAACATTAACAACAAAAAAAACCTGCATGTGTATTAATTTTTAAACATTTGTACAAATTGCCACAAATTGGCATAGTATCACTTGGAAGATCAAAAGTATGAACTCTGCCCCAAATTGCAAATTAACACAGTCAGTGAAAACCTGATTTGGAAAATACTTGCAAAAATTGGCTAAATCCCTGTATTCTTGTTTTTCTTTTAAGGAATAAATACAGTTTATGACACAGCAATGTTGTTAGATTTTGACCACATCTATTTCCAGTAACTTTGGGGTTAACAAGTTCTTCTTCACTGCAGCCAAGAATTTACAGCATTTATCGTTCTCTTAACATTTTAAGGTGGGCAGTTTAGCTATCTACCACAAAGCAGTCAAAAATCTGATCTAGGGGCTCCTTATATTTTCTGTTGACCATTGATCTTTGGGCTGGATAACTATACCCTCCAGGGAATTAAGTTAGAAACAGCTTTATTTACAAAGAATGAAGATGCATACAAAATCTCTCAAGTGAAAATCTTGGGGGAAAAACAGATACGGTACACTGAAAAGTATTTATACTTAAGACATACACACAGCATACTCCATTTTTATTCTTCAGTCAAAACGTAAACCAAAACTTCTTTCATGACATTTGCATACGTTCCCTGTTTAGCACATAGTTCTTAAACTGGAGGCAGCGGTAAATTTGCTCATAAATATAGGCAGCAGCTAAGGTGCATGCCATGAAGCTACTGTAGATAATCTGCCATGTGCAGAAAAACCCAGCTAGTGGCTGGCCCCATATTTGGCAAATTATATACACTAATCCTTCCTTATCGTGATGACCCTCATAGCCTGTCTAGGCTTCAAGGCCTGTCAACACCCTATTGTTACCGATTTATAAAAAGGAAGACTCAGCCCATGTGCCACACTCTATCCTTCTAACCTTGCCTATTAAAGGCAGGGTCTTTGCAGCCGTCTGACATGGGCGGGGGGGGAGCCAGTCATGTATATAGTTTACATAGGCAGCAAAACGGCACTTCACCCTAAACAGAGCACTGCAAGGCCCCAGGGTCATCAGGTCTATTATGTCAGGAGTGCATCAGAGGCATCTGCAATAGCTAATGCCTACAGCTGTGCTGGGCAATAGTACACGCTCTCAGTAAGGAAGTGTATACTATAGCATGCCAGCAGGGATACGATATGTAGAAAAAACCCTATAAAACAGTGGGCTCAGAAATAAAGCCATAATGCCAACAAAGCAAGAGCAGTGTTTCTGCTTACTACATCGCTTTTCTTGCTATTAACTATCTAGGGGAACTACTTCAAACTCAGTGTTAGGATTAACACTACATTACCCAAATGAACAAGGTAAACGCTGAAGGTACTTGGAGCAGAAGAGATCCCAGGTTATCAGCCCGGGGGAGCACAACAAAACAGTTAATACCAGTTACTCCAGCAACTTCTTTGCACTAGAATCTGCAGTTCCTTTCAAACTTCAAGATCGCTGGTGCAGGGATAGTTGCACAGTGATAAATCCAGTCCACAAGGCTTGAAAGGAACAGCAACAAATGTTTCTCTGCTGTTTGTATATACGACTGTATTAGAAATCATCTGTTGATTTGCAGCAAGATATCCTATTGTAATGACAAACAACCACAGCACGGGACTGCCAACTGGCCCATGGCTTTTTATGAGTTCTATCTGGCTCCAGTTTTTGTAAAGGCTTTTCTAGTTTTATAGGCTGTCGCAAACCACAGAGCTGATCTCATTCCGCTCTTCTTCCTTCCCTCAACTCTCTGCTTCTGATGTAGATTCTGTACCAGTCACAGGGGATGTAGGGTAGGCTTTCACCTTTGACTGTAAGCATGATAGGAGGGGAGAGAAAGGTGGCAGAAACATTATTAACTTTAAAATATTTCCTGTTCCTCCAAGATGAGAATAAATGGTTCCCACATGACTATGCGGGATAGAAATAAACTGTTCTCCACCCTTCAGGAATCCTCTGCCACCTCAGGGTTTTCCTTCCACCTCCCTAAATAAAACTCTGCATTGCTTCCCATGAATAACATTTTTTAATAATTTAAAGTATGTTCAGGTTGTTGGGATTGTTTTTTTCCCCTCACTGCTTATTATGTTTTTCAGTGACTCCTTCAGATTCTGCACCCAACCCGTATCTATTGTTTCATTAATGAGGCCAGCTAAGAGTCATATATTTCTATTTAGCTTCCCAGGCAACAAAATGGAAGCACGTGTGTGGGTAATGCTAACACAACCAAAGGCCTCCTAGGAATAGAGCGAGAACACAGTGCCTTTGATTTATAAATAGATATCACTATTTATAATGCATAAACAAAATGTTTCATGATTTGTAACACTAAGCCCAGGCAGTTATATTATTTAAAAAAAAAAAAAAAATCCAAATGCCTACTGTCTACAGAAATAGAAACACTTATTTACGCAAGCATCATGAGGGCACGGACTGGTATTACATGAACTCCTGCCAATTAAATGAGGTACTTGCTAATTACTGTCCCGTATCTTCAAGGACCAAAGGGGAGAATAGTGCCATGTGAGGCAACATGGTATCATGTAGCAGAGCTGAACCCAATCCAGGTTAGATTTAATGTTCAGAAATGATCACATACTGTATTACTCATGTCCAGCAAAAACATTTTGATTACAGGAATGCTAAGCTCCTGGTCTTAACCGCAGCCAGCACTTGTTGCTACTGAAAGATTAATGTTATCTCTGTATTTAAGTAACCCTCATATATGGCCAAAATTAGACTGCAAAAAGTCCAATGATCTCGGAGTGAAATTGTTTTTAGCAACAGCCTACAAACGCATTTGCTTGGGTGAACCATCTGGGTCCCAACTGAATGATGCCTATACAGCGAAGTGTAAGAAAGCCTGTCATAAGCAGTGGCATAATTAGTACCTTGCACATCACTGCAGAAATATTTCAGGAGAGGATAAAAGAGTTTCTTAACTTCTACTGGGCAAGGTGAAGCCTTATTATCAAAAGTGACTTGGATGAGTGAAAGGGCGAAATTGAATTTCAGGAGATAATGTCCAATTAGAATATAAGGGTTTGCTTTTTACGTATTTTAAATGCAAACAATGCTATTTCTGTCAGTAGCTGTGTAACTAACATTTTCTATTCCTACTGAAACATCTGTATTTGTCACTTATTTTAGCAAGTATACTGCTGGCTTACTGCTCGTTCCTTCTAGCTGTGGAATGAATAAAGACACATCTATTTCATTTCTAGTTCTCATGTTGGTGGGGTAGCCTATGCTTTCCGATACTAAACTCAATAAAAAAAAACAAAACAAAAATCAAAAAATATCACAGCTCTGTGTGAAAATGCCACTACTCATATTTGAACAAAACTGTATAGCAGCTAAAATTAATCAAAAGAAAAACATTAGAAAATTTCTCTCTTATTTACCAGGTCCAGCCACAAGAAGTCACAAGATTTTAGCAAAATTTTAGCAAGTGTTCATGGATCAGGCCTAATTTATAACTAAATTTGCACAATAAATCAGTACTTAATGGCATAGATAATTTACTATTGTGATTTTAATACTAAAATTCACATTGTTAAAACGTGATGCAAAAATTAATGTACATATTGTACTGCACCACAAAATAATTCAAGCATACAGTTATTGTTGTACAAGAGACAATAGCCATTAACATTTGATGGCCAAGTCAGGGTACTAGAATAATAATTAAAAAAAAAGATGACGTACTACTGTTCTCTTGCTATTTAACCCATCATATAATATGTGTAGTACAGGAAAACTGAGCTTCCATTTAATGTGGAACTAAAATTAAACATCATTGAAATCAAGCCTTGGGGTTTTGTTTGTCAGTATACACTGAAAATAGAATAGATGAAGTTCTTATGCTTATGAAAAATTTAACATCTTAAGAAACACTCATGGAGACTTATTTCTGCAAAATAGTTTTCTAAGCACAGGACCCTCAACCATGTTGCACAGGGTAGCTTATTTGCCACATATATTTTTAATTCCTCTTTCATTGCTTGCACATAACTGTTAATATGCAAATAAATATTTACCTGGAAATGCTTCTTTTGGACACTTCTCTTTTACCACAGACTGTCCCTTTGAGAGCAAGTCGGCTTTTATTTAAGACCTACTTCTTCTACAGCGTCTATCAGTTTTGCAGTTTCAAACTAACTTCTCTTTTCTAACAAGATAATCCTGAGCAGGACTTTCAAGCTCTGCAGAGCTAATAAACCACATGCAACCACACACATAAAACCACAAAACAATATTACATAATTCAGTGTGTGACGGCATACTTTTACAAAACATCTTTCCAAATTAGGCAGTTTACATTTTGTTAGGACAATCCCATTAGAACATTCAGTCTCACCACCTTTTGAAGTTTTTTATTATCCTCTTTTTAACATTGTTCCTATTTGGTTTTGTTGGGTTTTTTTAATTACTGTTTGAAACTGTTCTTTCACAAAATTTTTAACTACTTAAAAAAAATAACCCTTTCCTGAGAACTGAATAGAAATGTTTAGGAAATATTTCTCTAATTAACTGTAGGAAAACATCCTAAACAAGTTCACAGCCTGTATTCCTACAAATCAAAATTGCTTCAACATACGGTGGGTTTTTTTGCTTTCCCTGCTTTGTTCATTCCTGACACTCTGTGCAAAGAGGAGAATGAGCCCCCTTCATCTTCAGATCTTGCTAACTTCAACAAAGTTATTTTGTGAGCACTTGTAAACAAAGGACACCAGACTGAGCCTTTTCTGTACTCCAGTGTATACCTTGCCACTAGATTAAAACATATTCCCCAGTATTGTAGAACTACATGCTTAAGCTTCTATGTCTTCCTTCACATACTGTAGCAAATGTGTATACTTGCAAAGAGATGAATCCGCCTTATATCATCAGTTGTGACTGAATTCGCAACTTTGTTCTGCAAACTGAGGACAAGACACAAATTAATTTTACTGAAATTCATTTGCTCTTTCCCAAGCCTGGCTGTGACAAAGCCATCTGCAACCTACTTTATCACACAGCAGACAACGGGTATGGTTCAGCAATAAACATTTCAAACTAATAACATAAAAGTGACTAACTGGTTACTGCCTTGTTGTTCTTTAGACAAAGAATTCTCTCATTTCTCTAATCTTCCCTCAATACAGACAAAATCTTTTCTTCCCTGCCCAACACAGAGGAAAAAAGAGAGATGAGAGGACTTTATGCCCTTTCCACACGCTACCCCCTTCACAAAACCAGTGGTTTACTTAGGACCCAAGCCTGCTACAGCCAATGATCTTCGTAATTATCTTCAACCTGGCCCCAGTGACACCCAGCAGAACTTCCCACTCGTGGATCTTAGCCCTCTGTGTGCATCGAAACTGTCAAACAGAGAAGAGAAAGGATAAAACTGAGATTTAAATTACTTTTCTTCAGACATGCTGAGCATGGACACTTTCTGTATTTCAGTAACATGAGACCAGTCCATGGGCATTCATGGGTTCAGAACAAACAGTGTCCTAGCACACACGTCTCTGGGAAAAGAGAGAAGGGAAGGACAAATATTTATAAAGAAATGAGTCCAGGCTCACATACTAATTTTTGTAACATAAAGAATAAGGGAAAACCTTAGTTGAACGGACTACGTGACAACCAGTGTGCACCAAGACGACACTTTTTTTTAAAAGCACTTGGACAACTTTCCTGCACAGCTCTGGCTCATTTGGAGATCCTGTTCCAACATGACCTCTGAAGGTTCTTGGTGTCTGGTCAACATCGGGAACAAGAAAGAGAGAAGCACTAACTTAAGACTGTATTACACAAAGGACTATAATCCATGTATTACATGGACTATAATCCTTGGGCTCATGATGATGCATCAGTTCAAACAAACTGAAGCAGAACAGCTTTACAGAAAAGAAAAACTTATGGTTATCAGCTATTCTGACTAAAATTGACATTTCAGAGAAAACTGATATTCATTCTATACACACTGTACTGATTTAAATTAAATGTGTACGTGAACACTTGGCAGAAATCGTCTGTTGATGGACAAAACTAATACTCGTGTTGTAAGAGAAAAGGGAGAAGGAGAAGAGGATATAGAAAAGACATCTTGTAATACATGAAGTTCAAGCTATTCTCTTCCCAAAGTGCGTGCACGACTACAAATGTTAACACCTGCTATTTTTGCAGCAACAGCAAATCCCAAAGTATTTCACAAATCAATCATATCTTGAAAAAAGAGAATAAGCATGGGGAGAAATCCAGCAGATAGCTCACAGTGATATTGTGCAGTAGTTTAGGACGGGAAGTAACAGGAATACTTTACATCATCAAAATTAGAATTTCATATAAGAATCCTTTCCAGAGAAAGAAAAAACTTCAGATTGCACTGCCATAATACACCAAAGCATTGGGAGGCGGTTAGAGAGCTGCGAATGGGAAGCTTTTAATTGTTGTAAGTTCTCAAAAAAAAAAAAAAAAAAAAGAACATAACATCTCCATATTTATTCTGTGGGAAGCCTATCTGTTGTAATTTGAAGAATGCAGCTTCAGATGCACAGAAATATGCAGAAGATACTATGGAACTGGACAACTTTTAAATTAATTTATTAAAGTTCCTACAATTCTTTGTTCAAAGAAGGCAAAGCAATCAATATTAAGCAAATAAAGTTCACCTGCATCTATCCAAAGCATTTTATAGAATCATAGAATCATTAA
>NW_009234155.1:3789-4012 GCF_000690835.1 Fulmarus glacialis | reverse complement strand
GGCTGACGCCTCTGCTCAGTTCCAGCTGGCGGTGCCCGTCGCCGTGGTCTTCGCCCCGGGGTCGGTGCCCGGGGACCTGCCGAGGCCGCTGCCGTTCAGGGACGTGCGAGAGATGGAGAATTCCGTGAACCGTGAGAGACCCCTCCGGCTGTCCCTGCCTTGTCCGTCCCTCCTGGGTGGCCTCGTCCTTCCCCGGGGAGTCCCCGCGCGTCTGCGGCGTCTT
>NW_009234155.1:2409-3771 GCF_000690835.1 Fulmarus glacialis | reverse complement strand
GAGCTCCCCGAACCCACATCCACCAGCATCATCCCGTCCTGAGCTGGCAGTACAGGGGAGCAGTGGGGACAGCAAGGTCCCCAGGGTGCTGCAGGGAAGAGACTAGGTGATGGCAGCCCTCGGAGGGTGGGACATGCCCTGGCTGGCGTGGGGCTGTCCTGCTTGCCACCCCGGACCAACTGAGGCCACGTGTCAGGGTGGGTCGCTCAGCTGAGGTTAGATCTGGTGCCCAAAGGACCTTGTGGCAGGTGTCCCCCTGGGGCTGTCCCTTGTCCCTCTTAGCTCCTACGAAGGGCCTGGGGACCAGGACTAGCAGCTTCATGCAGGCTTTCTCCCCTGGCAGTGAGAACCAGTATCACATCCCGCTACGAGACAGTCTATCGCAGCACCACGGCTCAGGAGGAGGCAGCGCTGGATGTGGCTACTGCACGAGGTACCAGGACAAGGGCTTGCAGCAGATGGGGCAGCTCCGTGGGGGAGCAGGCTCCTCTTTCTGAGGCTGGTTGAGCAGAGGACTCGGCTTTGCTGCATCTCAGGGTGGGACGGGGATTGGAGTGAAATTCCCAACCTTGCTAATGCCTCCACCTTCCTCAGAGGCTGACGCTGCTCTGCGCCCGCTGCAGGATGCCTCGTTGGGCTGTCTGACCGTGTTCGTGGTCCCCGAAACCTCCTCTCTCTTGCCTCAGGTAGGGAGCAGCACCCTGCGGTGCCAGCCTCTGCGTACTTCACTCCTCGAAGGTGCCCTGGGGGGAGGCATCCGTCCCCAGGCTGTTGCAGGTGGCACCGTGCTGTTCTCCAGCGTGTTGGCAGGAGCCAGCCCTGCTCCCGGCCCTCACCCCTGCCCCTTCCCCAGGGCATCAGCGTCTATGTGGGGAAGCACCGCAGCGCCCTGGTAAGGGCTGGGGGGGGCCTGGCTGCCCTCCGCACCCGCCTCCAGCAGCTCACGCAGGTGATGTCCTTCACGGCCAGCTCCATCGCCACCGCCCTCTCGGACCGCGTGCCCGATGGCCAGCTTGGCCCTGACGCCCGGCGGCACTTGAAATCCAGCCTGGGTACGGACGTGCGCCCCAACCCCGTTCCCTGATCCGGGGAAGGCCCACTGGCTCTGGGGGAGACACTGTTCCTGCTGCACCTGTAGCACCCCTGGATGTCTTCTGGGGTAACAGACCCTGGGGTCTTCCCTTTGCCCTTGGCAGTTGCTCTGGGCCAGGATCCGTGCTGTGATTGCTGTGTGTTGGGGCACTGGTGCACAACCCTGCATCGGGGAGGGCCAGAGACGAGGGGATCAGGTCCTGCTGCTCTTGGGAGCTCTGTCATGGCCACGTGCCCGGCCTTGGCATCAACAGGCGGTAGCCGTGCCAG
>NW_009234155.1:0-2387 GCF_000690835.1 Fulmarus glacialis | reverse complement strand
AGGGTATGAGATCACCTTCAGCCTGCTGACCCCCGATCCCAAGTCGCATGCTGTGGACTGGGATATCGAGGATGCCGTGAACCGCTACGTGCAGCCCGTCCTGGACAAACTGAGCTTGGTGGCCAACTTCTCTGTGGACTCACAGGTGAGGGCTGGGAGAGGTGATGGGGAGAGCCCAGCCCTGGCCTTCCTGGGTGCCCCGGGATGCACTTCTCTGCCAGCAACGTCTTTGTTGTGTGCCTGCAGATCCTGTACTACGCCGTCCTAGGAGTGACACCACGCTTTGACAAGGAGTCCTCAAGCTTCCTCCTGAGCGCCCACAGCCTCCCGCACGTCATCAACCCTGTGGAGGCCAGGCTGGGTGAGCACTGCGCTTCTGACTGGGCTGTCACAGGCTCTGCTGAGGGAGGGGGGCACAGCTGTGCCTATGGCCTCTGCCCCTTCCCTCCCCACAGTACCATGCCCCGCCAGCCCCGGATGGGAGCGAGGGTGACTGAGACCTGCCGGGCTGGCAGTTCTGCTCGGGGCTTGCTGTGGAAGGAGGAGCAGGGCTGGGCTGTGCCCCAGCGCTGCGCACGGACGGTCTGCTCTCGCTGTCCCTGCCGGCCAGGGGAGTTGTTTGACTCTGTCCCGCTGCAGGTTCCAGCGCTGCCTCGCTCTACCCCGTGCTGAACTTCCTGCTGTATGTGCCAGAGCGCTCTCACTCCCCTCTCTACATCCAGGACAAGGACGGAGCCCCAGTGAGCACCAACGCCTTCCACAGCCCCCGCTGGGGCGGCATCATGGTACGGGTCCATGGGGGTGCTGGCAGCGCTCGGGCAAGGCGGCAGCTCCCCATCCCCAGCGAGCGCTGGCAGCCCTGCCAGCCCCAGGGCTCCGACTGTGCCTCGCTGACACGCTCTCCTGCAGGTTTACAATGTTGAAGCCCCTGTTTCTTCCCAAGCCTCCCTCCCACTGCATGTGGACGTGGACATGGTGCGAGTGATGGAGGTTTTCCTTGCCCAGCTCCGGTGAGGATGTGCTCTTTCCTCTCTGGGCCTCTGTGTGGTCTCCTGGCACACGTGGAAATCAATGGGGTCAGAGCAGGCTGTACCCATTGCAGCTTGTTCGCTCCTCTGTGGGCTCGGGGAGGCTGAGAGTGGCTTTTTGTGGCCTTTGAGGTGCTGACCACCGGCCAGCACTGCTCTCTGGCCAGGGGTGCTGGCGCATCTCCCATCTCCAGAGGTGGGAGGCTTGTCTTGTCCTGCCCCTTGTGCAGGAGGCCATCAGGTGGGTTGAGCCCTGCCGAGACTGAATGCACCAGGGAAGGGGAAGAGCAGGGAGCGCGTGTGGGACTGCAGGCTTGTGATGTGGGCTGGGACCTTCCCCTCTGTTCCCAGGTTACTGTTTGGGTTATCTCGGGAGGAGCTGCCGCCTGAGTTCCTCCTGGAGAGCCCAGGGAATGAGGGGCTGGCTGACTGGGAGCTGGACCGCCTACTCTGGGCCCACACGGTAGAGAATGTCGCCACCGTGTCCACCACCTTGACCTCGCTGGCCCAGCTCCTGGACAAGATTGGGAACATTGTCATCAAAGACGATGTTGCCTCTGAGGTAGAGCTGGGGCACCCTGAGGTGGGGAGCGGAGGGGGCCAGGCGTCACTGTCCCTGTGCAGACCATCAGCTCTCACTGGAGTGGTGCTGCCCAGGCCTGGCAGTGAGCGAGGCCCCCAGGCTTGTTCCTGTGGTCCTCCCTGGCCAGGGACTGACTGTCAGTGTTGTTCCCACACAGGTGTACCGAGCGGTGGCCTCAGCGCAGAGTGCCATGGCCAAGCTGGCCACAGGCCACCTGTACTCGGCTTTCCAGGCCAGCAAGGAGGCAGTCACCTCCTCAGAGCGGGCCTTCTTTGACCCGTCTCTCCTCCATCTCCTCTACTTCCCTGATGACCAGAAATTTGCCATCTACATCCCACTTTTCCTGCCCATGGCCGTTCCCATTCTCCTTTCCCTGGCCAAGATCGTCCGGGAGGCCAGGCAGCGGAAGAAGGAGCCCACCAAGATGGACTGAGCCCGTCACAATGGTGCCCTGCTTTGGTGCTGGGGCTGTCCCCACCTTGTGCAGCATGTTGTCACGGACCCATGGCCCAAGAAGGTGCCCCAGAACGGTGTCAGGGCCGGGCCCAGCAGCTCAGCGTGGGTCTGCCATGGCCGAGACGTGGGAGTGGGAAGAGAGGCTGCTTTGAGGGGTGGGAGATGCTCTCAGTCTGGGTCCTGAGCCCTCCACCCAGCAATGCTGAGATCCGAGAGGAGGGAGGGGGCTCCCTGTGCTCACCCCCTGTCCCTGCACTGTGTTCAGAACAAGCTGCTGTATAAATAAAGAAAAACCCCAGTTGTGCGGGGGGGCTGGTGTG
>NW_009234154.1:38059-38325 GCF_000690835.1 Fulmarus glacialis | reverse complement strand
CTGCCCGGCACCCGGCCGCCGCAGCCCGCCCTGTGCCAAATCCTCCTCGCGAGGAGGGCTGGCGAGCCCCTAGCCACCCCCTTTATCAGACCTGAATCCCAGTGCTCCTGGGACGGGGCTGCCCCAGCCCCGAGTTTTCCATTACGGCACAGGTGGAGGGCTCTGCTCTTTTTTTTTTTTTCTTTTAAAAGTCAACTATTTGCTGGATATCGATGCGATCTGAACTGACGCTTTGGAGAGAAGCTGGCTTAAGTCAAAGCAGCGTG
>NW_009234154.1:36300-37990 GCF_000690835.1 Fulmarus glacialis | reverse complement strand
GCGTCTTCCGACGTAAATTGAGTCGTCATATGAAAAAGCAGGGTCGTATGTTTAGCCTCGGAGAGTTTCTCGTGTGCTGTGTTCGAAGGGAATCGCTAGGTGAGCTCAGAGGTGCACCTTGCGGTCTTTAACTGGTTAAAAAAATTAAATGTTACATTATTGGTAGTAATAACAAAGAAGTATTCCCCCTCTTCTACCAACAAGCATTCAATCTGGAAGGTTTCAAGCGCACGCATGTTTCAGCCACCCTTTTTTCATTTGTCAGGCAAAGGCATGAGGAGTGCGTTACAGTCGAGCTGCGCCTGGAAAAAGAGGCTGCTCGACATCCATTAACACGTGTAAAGCAGAGGAGATGACACATTTATCTGCATAAATCTGGGTGTTTCGGCTGTCCGTGGAGATGAGCGTCAACCGGCTAAAGCTCGACTCCCTTGGATAAAGGCGAAGTTGCTGAAGTTTGAGGCGACGGACGAGGGGAGGGCGGAGGTATCCCGGCCGCGTCCGCGGCTTCGCCTTCGCGCCCGGAGCCCCACCACACGCCCAGGCTCCGGCGACGCTCCTGGCGAGCGGAACGGGAGCCCTGCTTCGTGCAACCTGGAGGGCTGCGCTAATGAAGATCTCTCCGGGCATATGGATCCCATTTGTAAGCAGCGGTGAGAATATCCAGGTCAGGCTGTGTGTGCTGGGGTGTCTGTCCGTCCATCTGTTTTCACACGACTGGCGAATGATGGAACCCTCCAGACCCAAAGGATCGTAAATCTCCGCGACGAGCGTGGCCGCTTTTCCCATCTGTCATAAAACAATGAATTAAATTCATGCCTGTCAAAATACGCCGCTGCGAGCTCGCCTTCTCCTGCGGCCGGAGGAATACAAAGCCCCATCTCATTGCCGTAATTTATGGCCTCCCGGGGAGATTTGGGTGATTAGGGCTTGGCCCACCAACACGCAGAAAAACAGTAGGAACTCCAATAACTCCAAATGGAAATCTTGGGTCAAATTTATCAAACAAATCAGGGAGAAATCTATTTCTGTTTGGAGAAGGAGGAGATATATTACATGTTTAGTAGACGAGTACAGCTCTGGAACATTTGGCTATTCGGTATTTGTGAGTTTTGGAATTTCTAGCTTAAATAGTATCACCAGAGGACATGTGATGTATTAGACATGAGCACATTTTTAGCCAAATAAAATATACAACTGCAAGCAAAGAGGTTTTTCAATGTTAACAACAACATATTTGTGCAAATGATGTAACCGAAAATTTTCTAGGTAGGACTTAAAAAAGCAGGGGTTTTAGTACTGGAAAAATACACCGTGAAAAAAAGATAAAATATGTTAGAAGTAGATGACAACAAAACCAGAGCTGGGGGGGAGGAGAAGGTGATAAGGTGCCGTTATTCCACTTAAAGGATTGTACTGCCGGTTAATATTTGATGTTTGGACAGACTCTTGTTTTTAGATCGATCCTTTTTTCCCCTCCCTGAAGAGGCACTGGCCATCCAGTTTGCTGTTAGAGATGTGCTGCGGAACAAACGCAGACGAGCGAGGGCGTGCGACGAAAGGCGCGCGTGCTCCCTCCCCCGGGGGGGTCCTGGCACCCACCCCCGTGCCGGGGCTCCTCTGCCACCGCCCGGGGACGTCCCTGGCGTGTCGAAGCTCCCCTTTCCCCTCGGGCGGGCAGGGCAGGGAT
>NW_009234154.1:31828-36138 GCF_000690835.1 Fulmarus glacialis | reverse complement strand
AGTGCGGGGAGAGGGAGCCCGGGGCAGTGCCCGGGCACGGCGTGTGCTGCAGGGACCCGGGGTGCAGGCGGGGACCCCCGTGTGCACGCGTGGGCACGTGTTTCTTAATTGCCTTAAGGAGTTATTTAGCCGGTGGAAGTGCCTGCCACGAGGTGTGCAAGAGCCAAGTGAGGTTTTATTGAGGACTTGGTATTCAAACGGGCTGCGAGGACGTCCATACCGCAAAAAAAGTTAAAAGGGTTCTGGAAAGATGTTTGGGGTTTAGAGATTTATTGCTCTCTATTGTACCTGGACTGGTGTCTCTGATCCATAATCTGTTAAAAACGCCCCGCTGGGTTTTCTCTAGAGCCGTGGCCCTCAAAGGCAGGCTCTGCCGCTTCTGTGCGGCTCCAGCGTCCCATCAATGGATTCGCTGGAATAGCCCCTCAGCCACAGGAGACGGGGCTTGCCCAGCATCTGCCTGTGTTGCAAGCATTACCGTAACACCGGAGCGCTGGGGGAAAAAAAAAATCTCTCTCCTAATTGCACTCCATTAGCCTCTGTAGGAGAAGTAACCTGTGTAATCTAAAGGCACTGGTTTATTGGTTCGCACTTCATAAAGTAAGTTGCTGTTAGTTTTATTGCAGCCTTGGTTTTTCTGTTTAATGGGGGGAAAGGTAGTTCTTTACGTGACAGCCTCCGTTACCTGTCCAGACTGCGCCCGGGCTCTGCGCTGCCGCCTGCTCAGCTGCTCGAGGGGTCTGTTAAGCAGGAACACGTCTGGAGGGGGGAAGGCTGCTTTTGCCCTTCCTGCAAGGCGGCTTTTTTGCAAAGCCAGGGCTTATACAAGCTACTGTGCTTGCACCTCAGCAAAACCGCAACAGGGCACCCGGGCAGGGCCCCGGGACTTGAGAAACAGCAGGAAAAAAGCTGGATGCGGCGCGGAATTGCTGCCGTAACGTGGGGGGGAGCCTGGGCTAAGGCTACGAACAGCGCGGAGGATGGGCCGGCTCCTCCTGAGTTGCCAGGGCTCAGCCCTTTCGGAATACAGGCTGCTCGCTTGTATTTTATTTATGCAAGGCAGGAAATGCTTTTTCCGCCGTAGAAATAATATTTGAATATTAAAAAGATATTCTTGTCCCAAACTGGGATAAAAACTGGATTACAAAATAGCTTGCACACCCAAAAGTTTTGGAGAGCAGGGGTTCTGGGTTATTTCAACTGCTCTGTTTTGATCAGGTTAAAATGTCTCCCTTCGCCCACCCTGCATTATCATTTTTAGCGTATGTAATTACCTTGCATCTAAAAAGGCACATCATTTGAAAACCAAATGATGTTTTTGGAAAGTAACGAAACCAGTAAGATCAACACTTTTATTTTCAGAAGTTGTTTGTAGCAGGGGGAAAAAAGTTGAAACTAAACCTTTAGCCTGAAAAACGTGGATTTCAACAAATCGCGGATTCCTTTTGAAATCCTGTCTCGTTCTTGGACTTTCCTCATTCAGGAAAATGGAACAAAAACTATTAGGAAGGGGACAGAAAATCGCACCGAGGGGATGTAGGAAACCCAGGCAGCAGCAATCAGCTCTTGGCTGAGATGCTGTAAGTATATGTCTGTCTCCCAGCCCGTTAAACTTGCCCCAGATGAGATACTTAACCGGCGGGTGCAACAGGAGGTGAGGCTGAGGTGATGCTGAGCAGATGCCACCAGCTTCTTTCGGGGCCTTTATAGGTGCCAGAAAAGGCCCGCCCCGCCGAGCCCCTGGGTACCGCTTCCCAGTGAGGGCGTTCTCCATCCCGCGGCTTCTGGCTCAGCTGCCAGTCGTCGTCTGCGCAGCTCGGTCGTAACATCATCCCACAACAAAACAGCTTCGTAGCCGTCCTTTCTGGATGTGCACGCTCCCACCTTGGTCTCTCCCTCCCGTCAGGAGAGGAAAGCAGCCGTGGGATTTTTTTTGTTTGTTTCTTATAGCGAGACGGAGCTTCACAAGCAAACAGGGAGGATGAAACGCAGTCCTGTATAGTTTAGGTTATCTGGGAAGGCGGATTTGTGCCTAGAGTGCAAATCTAGCACTTCGAGAGATGTTGCCAGTGCCAGTGGGAAAGCGTACTGAGGGGTGGCTGGGGGGAGAGCTTGCTGCAGAAGACCAGTGCAACTAACATACATGGCAAAAGGAACTTTTTGCAGCAGCGAGGAGAGGGAGGAACTGCTGGAGAGCCACGCTCCTGATGAGGCAGTAGGTACTAATGCAGGAAATAGTCGCAAGCACTATGGGGAAAGCAAACGTACCTCTGCGTGGCTTGAATTGCTGCCTGCTCTCTGGTTTACCCGTCAGCCAGCCTACCTCGCGGGTCTGCGGCGCCCGGGAGCTAACCTGTGAATTCCGTCATGCAAGGCATCGGTTATTTACGACAGGCATCTCCGAAAACGAAGGCAAGGGTCCCACGCCTGGCAGTAATTTCAGTATTTCGGAAATAGTTTAAGTGTATGGTAGCCACGTGGAATCAAAGCTGCCACAAATCATTTCCAGCCACCCGGAGCAGCAACCTGCGCCGACACCTCCAGCGAAGGTGTCCTGCCTGTGACCGCCCGCCGGGGGCCGGGGGGGAGCGGGCAGCGCTGCGGCAGTCCCAGGGCATCGAGGGTTGGGTGAAAGCACATTCATTTTGATCCAACTCTAAATTTGGCATGCTTTGAGTATCTCCCCTCTTTTTTTTGTTTTTTTTTTTTCTCCAACTAAAGTTCAAGCTGGTGGGAATTGTAGAAGACAAAGTTTTGGGGCTGCAAAACGCAGCATATTCCCTATTCCCGTAGAGGAGTTTGGTGTAAATATCTCTTATTCTTCACAAAAGCCCCTGTGAGTGGACCAAAAAGCCCTCTTTAAATAGATAAGATTTGTTTGTGACCTTTAAATTAATCCTTTAAGGATTTTGGGAAGGAACCAAATAAGGAAAAAGAGCCTTTGAAGACATCGGGGCAGGCTTTTAGCACAGATCTGTAAGAGGCAGTGCTCAGCAACCCACCCCCATACATCTCAGTTCAGCGCCTGGTGTGCCAGGGAATGAGAGGAAAAAACACGATTTTAAAACCTTTGACCTGGATGGCAGCTTACAGCATCTTAGTGCTTTTGCTTTGCGTTTCCTTTGCGTGTACACGGTGCAAAATAGGCGAATATTGGCTCTGTTGATGGGTGTCTGGAGGTCCCAGGCGAGACAGCACCAGGAGAAACGGTGGCGAAACCTCGGCATTTGCAGAGCTCGTCTCTTTACCGAACAGAGCATGTAGCCAGAGGGGCACTGGTGAGCCCCTTCTCCAACATCTTTGCATTCGTGTTTGTTGAGATGATTGTGTCTTTTTTTTTTTTTTTTTTTTTTTTTTTCCAGCAATGATGTGATTTTAGTATTGCTCACACAACACTTGGGAATTGTCCCACAGGCCGATGAAGCCACGGTGTAAATGGTTTTCCGAGCCTGCCTCCCATTGGATTTTCAGATCCTCAGCTGGGAGAGAGAAGGAGCTTTGCGTGGCTTCCCTTCGTGCTTTTTCTATAAATAGAAATGAATATATTTAAGGTCTCCCTTCCGAGGGATGCAATGTGTGCCCATGTCTTCTGGGCCTTCCCTGCCTGCACAGACAATGTAGATGCTTCGGAGTATCGAGGATGCTTCACGTTCAGGATAAAGTCCTCTGAAGCCAAGAGAGACAAAAACAAGGGGGCAAGGCTCCCAGAGTTCATTCTGACAGTTATTTTTAAAAATAACTCTTTATATTTACCTTTCTTACGTTAAACCACAGCAGAAAACACTTGTAACTCAGTGTAAGACACTTGGACTGTTCAGCTTCAGTCATGCAGCTCAGGCATACAAACGAGCTCCAGGTTTTATATGCAGTTCATTCTTCATATTGCCTTTCTGGGCTTGTTTATGTTAGCTTAGCCTCCATCAAAATGATGTCTTAATTAAATCTGAAAAATGGACATTTGACTTTATTTTAAGTGATGATTTCATTCTGCCATGGGTATAAATTTAAGTTATACATAACAGACATGCACTCCGCACAGCTCATTCCTGTTTTATATATATTATTTAAACGATAGCATTTTTTCTCTCCGTATTTTTCAACTATTTGTTTAAAAAAAAAAAAAAACCCACACAACAAAACCCAAGCCAACCACCGCGCTCTCAGCTCACATTGAAATGAAAATCTGTACAAGATTTCTAGCCCTATATCCGAACGATGGGTCTGTAACGGATAGCGTAACCCAGTATTTCTTTCGGCCAGTAAATCCTGGGAGCGGCGGCGCGTGTTCAAGCTGTCTCTGCCTGTGAACC
>NW_009234154.1:30291-31730 GCF_000690835.1 Fulmarus glacialis | reverse complement strand
GGTCGCTGTCGCGGCCCCCCCAGCCGTAATCCCAATATTAGGATTTTTAGTGTCCTGCGGCGAAGGGGATGTCCGTGGACCTCCACGGACCTCGATGAGTGGCCCGTGGAGGAGGCGCAGCCTTGCACCCGTGTCGAGGGCTACCTTTTAGCCCTGGATTTTGTTGAAAGATGGTGTCGTTTCAAAGCAAGCGCCTGGCTAAAGGCTTTGCTTTACCATTCGCGGAATTTGTGCATTTGTGAGAAAATAAATGACCCGGCTAGAAAGTGCCTCCTCTTTCCCCCCGCAACTATCCAAGTCCTGCTTGTGGGCATTCTGGATTTTACGTTTCCAGCAACTGTGTCTGCCGTGCCTCTTGAATGATCCCTCCTCCACCAAATAGAGAACAGAGGCCTTTAAAATGTGGAAAATTAAGAAAATGCAGAACACATCATTAAATCATATACTCAGGAAGCTGTGGCAATCTTTCCTTCCACTCACAGAAGGTCCACTATAAATGAAATCTATATTTTAATGATTTCCAGTTTGGATGCCCCCAATGTGCAATAGAGAACCTCCACTGTTTGCCGTAGAATGAAAGGGAAAATTGGGTGGTAAAAAGAAGAATGCTGCAGCTAATGCAGAACAGTTGCACGTTTATATTCCACATTGCCCTGAGCAAAACTCTTCCTTTTATTTTGGAGAAAAAGCAATTGCTTTCCTCCCCGGGTACAGCGGCTGCCCTCACGTTATGTTTACTCATCGGCTCTGACAGGTTTACCCGGAGCAGCTTTTTGAAGCAGCTGCTCTCCCAACATCCACTGGCCTTGGAACTCTTTTAAGTTGCGGGGCGAAAGCATATAACGCTCCTCCGGCCTTTCGAGATGCTAGGCGGGGGGGGACTGCTGACATTTTTTATTTTTTGCATAGCATTTCCAATTACGGAGGGCTGGAATAACGCCGAACCTGGTTTTGCTGAGGTCCGTCGCAGGGTGCAGCGTCCCTTAAGCCCCACCAGCCGCTCCTTGGGCCGGCCTGGGGCAGAGCTGGCGCAGCCCCGGCTTGTGTCAAGCAAAACACTGGCCCACCCTATGCCGCGTGTTGGGGTTGGGATGCGGTTTGCTGCTTCAATGTATTTACTAGTCAAGTGCAGCGGGCTTATTTCTGTCAATACCTTTTTTTTTTTTTGGCTGGCTAATAGACTATTTGATTTTCTTCCGGAAGCGTTGGATCTCAAAGATTTCCCTTAGCAAATTAAGAGCATAAAAAGCTCTTTTTTTTCTTTTTTCCTGTTTTCAGACGAAGCAATTTATTGGTCACATAACCATATATTTATGTATACATACAGGCATTTCTACACTCCCTTTTCCCAAACAACTGAGCTCGCAAATCTTTATCTCCTACTAACTGGCAATTATCAGATATACCGACCCTGTGTCTGACAAGGAGCGGGTGTCACA
>NW_009234154.1:29611-30253 GCF_000690835.1 Fulmarus glacialis | reverse complement strand
AAAAGAATGTAAATGGGGAAACTGAACATTAAATGCTCTTGTACTAAGTTTAACATTAAGGTATATTTAATACAAAGAGGGAAAATCAAATTGTGGTCATAGGAGCATGGTTTCTTCTATTTTTCTCACTATTTCAGTGCAAACGGCTGACAGCTTGGTGAGATGGCATTTCTGGGATTTAAGATTTAGCCACGCTGATACTGGAAACGGGGCTCGGGGGCTCGTAGCCTGGGGAACGCCCCGTGCGCCCACCCCGAAGGGGAAGGACCTTTCCTCTCCTTGTCCCTCGGCTGCTGGCTGGACGCTGGCACGAGCCAGAGCTCTTCTGCTGCGGGTGCGCGTCATCCACCGCGCCGTGCGGGAGCCGGGCTTTGCTCTTTCCCGGGATAAACGCCTGTAAATCGGACTTGGCCGGTTGTGTCCCGCAGAGGCAGGTTTTTGTGACTCCCCTGTTGTCGGGAAGGCGGTTGCGGTTTTTCCCCGCTGGTGGGGTGCGGGCAGGGGAAGGCTGCGGAGAGCAGCGGTGCTGCCCCGGGGTGGCTCTGCTGCATCGCCGCGCTCCCCGTGTCTTCGGGGAAAATCCTTCCGTGTGGGAAAGTACTGCTAGATTTACGGCTTTTTTTTCTCCTTTTGGTGCCCCCC
>NW_009234154.1:28961-29543 GCF_000690835.1 Fulmarus glacialis | reverse complement strand
ACTTTCTTTTTTTTGGTGGCTGTTATGTCTAAGTTTATCTCATATAATGTTACGTACCGCGTAACGTGTTTCCAAAGCTTTTTGTGGGCACGTACGCATCGAGTCGCTCTCGGGAACGTGCAATTAGCTATCCTCGCCGCTGCTTCCCTTACTGGAAACCACCACGATTTAACCTCGTCTCTCTGAGCCCGTTTGTTTCCAGCCTCGGGTTTGGGATGGAATTGCTCACTTTCCTACAACCGCATTATCCTTACGCTCAGCCCCTCAGGATTACTCCCCGCGTGAAAGGGGTGTAAATGCTCCTGCTGTCGTAGGCTGGGTGGGCACGTTCCTGCCGTGTTTCTGCAGCTCTGAGCTGGGCTTAGGTGTGGGGAAGGTGGTCTCGGGCTTTTCCCTGCTAACCGGTCTCGCACGCAAAATACGGGACCGCGCTGCCGCCCTCCGACGGGGATCCAAGGGGAGGGATCCCACCCCGGGGGGGTTATTCCCCGTATTCATTATTTGCGTTGCGGTAATGCCTAGAAGCCTCCGTCATGGCACATCGGGCTTTGTTTTTCATTCCAGGCAGCTTGGCGAGGGCGA
>NW_009234154.1:25937-28655 GCF_000690835.1 Fulmarus glacialis | reverse complement strand
CCCGGCAGCGGGGCAGGGAGCGTTTTCCTTCGCTCTGTGGTTAAGCGCGTTGCTCCGGCTGCGGGGTGGGTGTAAATCAGCCCCGTGCCAGCGTCCCCCCCCTCCAAAGGCACGGCACGCTCCGGGCTGCGTGCGATGGGTCTCCGCCGAGCCCTTGGCTTTCTTCCTCCTCCCTATTTCTGCTTCATCTTCTCACACGCAAAACCCGGTGGGAAGCCGAAGCGTTCAGAGACTCCAGACGTGTTCAGGAGTAACCTCTTGACGAGCAAAGTACTTCTTAACCCCGTAAAGGAAGAAAAATGTCAGATTTTGGGGGATGAGAAGTTACTAAATGGGAGGGAGGAGCGTGGATGTCTTCTCGACTCAGGGTTTGGGATTTAGCGTTTCTGCTAAAAACCAGTCAAGAAATCCAAGTTCTGTCTCACTGTTTGAGACTTGTTGTTTTCTGTTTTCAGGTCAATTGAATTCTTTCTTGTTGAGTCCCTAACCTTCCTCTAAAGGCCAGATGGAATAAAGCCTCTCTCTTCTGTCCTGTGGAAAATTACACAAACCCCAGAAAATTGATTTTCCGGGGCTTGTGCGGTTTTGTGTAAGAGCCAGAGAGTTTTCATTTAGCCTGGCCCTCGGCGACTGGAGTTTGGTTCTGAACGATGTGATTTAATGATGATTGCGCGGTAGCATCTCTTCCTCGGCCGGTGTAAATCAGTGGTTCCCCACCGGAGGCGATGGGGGTGGGCCGGTTCCCAGCAGCTGACATTTGGCCCTTGGAGATTTCTGTAAGATGTGGGAAAAGACATCGTAGGGGGTGGGTCACCGTTTGGAGCGGAGGAGAGGACCTCGGCGCTCTCCCGTGACGGGCAGTCGTGGTGGCCCGTGGTGGGAGCGAAGCTCCCGTGATGATGCTGAGCCCCTCCGACGCTGCCGGTGGTCATAATGGGAAGGCTGTATTACTTTACAACAGTAATAAGAAAGAAACTGGGGAAAGCGTATAGCTTGAGATCTAGACTCCTAGTGTACTTTGCAGCGTGTTTTTGGAATTCCACCAAATACCGAAAACTTACTTTCCTCGCCTCACGCAAGGTGTTTGGGGTAGGGACCTGAATTTGCTAGCGATTCTGAAAGCTGGGCTGGTTATTTCGGCAAGTGGCAGCTGTTGCAACAGGCAGTCGTTAGGCAAACACTCATTTTTAGATCTAGCTTAAAAGCAAAGCGACAGTTGTCCTAACCCAGGGAGGCTCACCAGAATGAGGTTGGATTTTTGGGGCTGGATTTCTGCATTCAAGTTGCAAACAAAAATAGAGATGGCAACAACGTCCGTACACAACGATGCTGTGTTTTGTTCTGTTTGAGGTCTATAAGAGTCACCGTAGGATAAAATAGGAGATAAGACTTTGATCGAGGCAGAGTGTCTTGGTATTTTCTTTTCAGCTCTCGCTGCTTTTAACCACGAGCATCTTCTGTCTTCCTCAGAAAAAAACCTGCCTACTGCTTTTTGGCCAGGTAAGCTGCTGGTCTGTGGGTTAGCTCCGCGTCCTAGCGCCCGCTTTTCACCAGGCTTGACCTCGAAAGGTCCTCCAAAAGCCAAATGGTTGTGGCTCTGGAAAAAACATTGGCCTGGATGTGATGATTTTAAAAATTGTGATTTGGGGGGGTTTTTTAATGAATTTAAAAAGCGTAAAGACAAAATTATATCAGTGACTTAAAAAAGAAACAGGTTTGAGATGCCAGACTTCTCTGAGTGGTTGCTAGAAAACTTTGGATTTGAAAACAAAACCTTCTCGGTTTGGTGTTATTTCCTCTGCCTTTTTATGACCAAAAAGGGAAACGTTCAAAGGAAAGAGAGGGAGAGGAGGCAACGCGCAGAAAAACTGATGTAGCTTGTGTCCGTAAGAAAACAGATTTTTTTTTTTTCTTTAAAATTTCTTTTTTTGTAGCTTAAAGGCTCCTTGGACTGTGCTGAGGTCAAGAGCCATTTGCAGTCGTACTGGTGCACTGTTCCCCTTTCTGCGGCTGCCCGCAGGCGAATCCCCTTAACTGAAAACACAGCAACTAGACAATGATGGGGAACAGAGCCAAAAATTGCCCAATGACAAAATATTCAGTAGCAGATAAAAAACCCCCAAGGAACGGCTCAAAGGAACGCCTCATCTTAAACTTATTTTGGCCCAAACGTCATCCGCTTCATGAAGTCTTTTATGTCGCAGCCGTTTCCTCATGTCGTTCCTTCTGGCAGATGTAAGAATGTCTCTCTTCCACCTCGACCGCGTTATCTAGCCGGCAAGCACCGTCCACGGTCTCGGACATGTCTGCTTCTGCCACGAAACCTCGCTGGAGCTGAGTGATGCCTTAATTTGTTGCCCAGATTTTGTTCTTTCCCTTGTAAACCCGTCTCCTCCCGCGGTCGGCACGCGGCGGGCTGAACATCTGAGAGGCCGGGGGTAAACGCAGCCTTTGATCTTTAACTTGTCGGAGGGGTATCGTGTGGTTTCTCTAGATTCAGTACAGATCCCCTTCCTCGGCAAACTGCTGTCCTGCGCGGGGTTAAGAAGATTATAGCACAAACGCACGGGCTCAGAAGGAGAGGGAGGGCTGAGTGTTTGCATAAACCAGAAGGGCAAAATGTTCACGGGAATTAAAGAAAGAAAACTAAGCAGTTGACGACTTGAATGCTGCCGTGTCGCTAGGATCTGCTCCCAACTGACAGTTTGAACGTAGGAA
>NW_009234154.1:21409-25760 GCF_000690835.1 Fulmarus glacialis | reverse complement strand
GGCGCTGAATTAGCCCAACCTCCGTGCCTCCAGGTTTGAGTCAAGCAAAGCTGCCTGTTTGCCTTAGGTGAGGGTTTTTGAGAGCTTCCCTAAGGCAGGGGGTTTAGTCCGGCTGATGCCGTGGCTGGAGTTGGTACGCGTCGCGGTGACGGGGAAAACGGCAATGCCCCATCAGCTTTGGCTGGGATGCTCCTGTCCTGGCACCCCCCCCCAAAAACTGCAGGGTGCTGTTCTTGTTCTGGGTCTGTACGGGGACGGGGGGTGGCCTGCAGGGGTATCTCACGCCAGGGCTACGCCCTGGGAGCGGCAGGCAGCAAATTCGGCCCCGGCTCCAGCCTTTTCCTCTCAATGCGTGAGGCATCTTCCAGTGCAGGGGGCTGCAGCTACGTCCCCCTTTTTGGCTAACAATTAATCCCGGAGCACGTAGGCTTATAAGCGAACCACTATACGTTGGACTTTGCACGAAGCAGAGAAGAGGGAAACCTCTGAATCTCCAATCTGGACTTGTCGGAGGTTGGTGGCGTGATAAAAAGGCATGGGCTAGCATGGATTATTTCCCTAATCCAGCCCTGGAAAAGACACCTGGAGCAAGGGCGAGGAAGATGGTGACAGATAAGACTGATGCTCTTGTAGGGGTAGTGTAATTTATGGCTTAAGACTGATGCTCTTGTAGTGTAATTTATGGCTTGTCTCCAAGGATTTGGGTATCTCAGAGGTGTGCAGGATAGTTTGTATCCCGCCTCCTGAACTCCATGGCAGGGCGAAGGGCGCTGGGAGCATCCCTGCTCTGGAAACCTTTCAGCTCAACAGCTCGGACGGTGTGGGTGCCAGGGGACACAGGGCGGGCGGGCACCCGCTGGAGCTTTTACCTCCCTGCATTTTGCTCCCCAAAGTCCTGCCATCGTTTGCAACTCTGCTGCCTCTCCAACTCATTAAGGCTCTTTTAATAGCATTGAGCCTGAGCTGGAAAGATGTAACCCGGTCCAACAGTAATGCAGTCGGATGAAACCTGGGTGGAAAGCTGCCGCTGAGAGCGCAGCTGTGGAATACGAGTGCCAAATGGTACAGAAAGTTTTCGCTGGCTACCAGGACAGCAGCTCTCGGCGTTGATGAATATCTGCTCCAAAACACTGTCGGGCAGACACGCGCCAAGGTATTTGCACGTTACTGGGAAGCAGGTGTTGCTTAGAGGGAAGGTGAAACTTCAGAGCCAAGAGCAACAGCGGAGGCAGAGAAGAGCCTGTCCTTCCTCGACGTGTGCCGGTGGCGGAGTGTCCCAGCACAGCCCCCAGCACCTCCTCACCCCCCTGCGCTTCGCGAGGTCCCGACTCAGACGGACGCGGTGCCAAAGAGCTGTGTAACAAAAGGCGCTCGCAGGGCAATAACTCATTCTCACATTCCTTCCACCTTATTATTTCGCACCGTGGTGACCAAGAAGTGCGCGATGTGCCATAACACGTGTTTCGAAGGCTCAGATTTCCATTTGGTGCTGCAGGTGTAGAAACCGAGGTGTGCTGAAGGGGCTTAAGAGGCTTGTCCCAGAGCAAGCCAGGAGCTGAGAACTGCCCCCCCGGGCGCTGGGTCCCCGCCTGAGGCACCACCCAGCAGACCCCACCGTCACCGCTCTGGTACAGGGGCACGAGGACACGCCGTGGTGCCCCGCGGAGACCCCCGCCCCGTGTCTGCGGGAGCATCGTTAACGTTAGTGGTGCTATTTCAGGGGAGTGGGCTTAACCAAACCAGTGCAAACCAGTGCACTAACCCTATTAAAAATAACCCACGCTTAAATGCATGCACAGAATCGTTCCCGTGCCCGAGCGCTCTCAGGAACGCGGCAATCCACGCTTTTGCCACTTTAGCAAGTGCCTTGACAAAGTTGGGTGTATTTTTTTTTTTTAAAGCCCTGGCTTTTGAGTCGTGTTATTACACACAACTGTGTGTTTAACGAATGAAAGCCCCTAGGCTTTGTAGCTGTAGAGGAAAGCTTGAAAAGATCCAGAGTCAAAAATGGGAAGGAGAATGAAAAGAGCCCAGGATTTATTATTTTTCTTATTATTATTTGCCTGGTTTCTGAGCTTGTCTTCTATTTTCTTTGGATCTAGCTCATGATTTTGTAACTCCTGGGGCTGACGGTACTAGAGCTGGGCTCCAGCAAAAGTGCCTGACTGCTGCATTTCTGCTCAAGCAGCTTTTACAGCCTGTAAGCAGGACAAAACAAACACATTTGTATTATTTCTGTTTTACTAGAGGCTATACAAGGGAGTGAGTTTGTTTCCTCAGGGCTTTCTTTCCCGGTTGTAACACCCAACTTCCATCCCTGTTCCTCCGCGGTAAATGCAAGCCTCCTATCCCACCGTGACTGAAGGGAGTAAATCCCTTTGTAAGCTTTGAGCCTTTTTCCTGCAAGATGCTGCCTGTAAGCGGGTAACGCTCCCAGAGCGAAGAATTAAACCGACGACCCGTAGCCTCAAAAATGAGCCAGCAAGGCATCTTCTTGGGCCGTCGCCGTGGGACGGAGCCCGAAGCCCTTCCCGGGGTACCCAGGCACCCAGCTCGGCATCGGCTGGGGGGGGGCCCCCCCGGGGGGGGGGGGGGGGGGGTAGATGAACCTCACGGCACAGTTCCTCCCCGACCAGGGACCTGGCTTGCTCCTCTGCCCATCCACACATCTTGAGATGAACCTCTATTTTCCTGCACTTAAACACGGTTAATCTGGACCTAAGCCCAAAAGTACATAATGTTACAAAATCTGCCAGTAACGCGGGGAGAAATAAGCAAATCTACTACTTTCTGCTGGTATTTTTGTTATGAATCATGTTCGCTACAGGACTGCTCACTGGAAAGCTTCAGGCTTTTCTTTTTTTTTTTTTTTTTTGGCCACTTTGTAGGTTTGGCAAAACTACGTGGGAGGGTGGAAGGGTCAGAGAGAAGACCGGTTGCTATCCCTGGAGCTGTAGGAGATAAGACGTGACGGAGAAATGCAGTGAGGGCTCAGCTCAGAATTGGCGAAACTATTAACATCCCACTTTGTTACCGAAATGACTTTTTGAAGGTCACCTCCCAGCAAGCTGAGAAGTGGGTATATTGGCTCTCCGGAGGCTGGATAACAGCACCTGGAAATGCGGGGGCTTGGCTGGCTTTGAAAACATTGCTTTTGCAGTTACGGGGCTCGGGCAGCTGGCGCTTTCAGAGGGACACCAAATCGTTCGAGGTGCTCTGCGGAATTATTTAACGTTGAAAGTGCTTGTTTCGGTGCCCTGGCACGTATTTAGCATGCGATGCAGGAGACATCGTGGTGTGAGAGCGGGTCTGCGGAGGGATGCCTGCGCTTTGGGTCCGGGGAAGTAGTGTGGGTTTTAGAGCAACATTTGGTTTGGCAGCCTTCTAGATCCATGTGATCTCCTGGATCCGCTTAAGAAACCATTTCAGCTGGCTTCCTGGACCTGCGAGGGGCTGACCCGGGTGAAAGGATCTTCCCTTTTCATGGCAACTGCTTTTGGAGTAGCAAAACCCCTCTCTAGTTCAACTTCATATTATTTCCCATGTGTGTCAGTATGACAGCTGGCGTTTAAATGGAGGAAAAGAACCCGAGTGAAGATTAAATGAGAAGGTCATTGATTTTTCGCTTAAGTTCTCCAAGAAAAAGCCTGGAGCTGCACGATCATCGTGCCAGAATGTCTTTTTACCGCCTCCAGACCTAGATGCGTGGTTGGCCCAGAAAAAGACATATTAGGTGCGGTAAAGGAGTTGTCTCTCTACGAAAGGCCGTTGGAGGGACAGGAGAGGAGGTGCCCGAAGGCAGATGTAGAGGGAGATACAGAAGCGTGGTAGTTTATACTGCACGCCTAAGTGTTTAAGTGTTACTGGAGTCTTAGGGAGGCAATCCTGTGCCTACGGATCGTATGCTTGGGAGAGTGAAGGGGAAAAACGATGAGCACGTGAGCAGAACCGAGAAGAGCAGTTTAGATCCCAATGGATAAACTGGCAAGAGCATAAAACCAGCGCAAAGCTTGCAGCCCGCTCGCTCCAGCGCCCGGCTCGCGGATGCATCGGGCTAATCGAGGCGTCGCGGTTGACAGTGGCACATATGGAACCAGTTACCGCAGATGCTAAAAATCAATTATTGGGTGTTTTTGCAGCTCTGAGCCGGGCTTGGCGTTGGGATCCTTTCTGTGGACTTTGTCTGCACTAATCATTTTTATTGTCACAGCGAGGGAGGAGGAGGAAGAAAAATGACTCCTTTACTACTGGTGGTGGGGATTTCTTAAAATATTAAGCTGATGCAAAAATGCCAAGCATCACAGCAGTAAAAATGTAAGCCACTAATAAAATAGAGTTAATGTTTCACAGT
>NW_009234154.1:4404-21378 GCF_000690835.1 Fulmarus glacialis | reverse complement strand
TCTCAGGGTGTCCTGCTGATTTCAAGTGACTTTGCTTTGGCCCATAAATTTAGCCTTAAAGCAACATTCAGCGATTGTGTTGTGATGAAGATATTGGTCTATAACAATAAGCAATATAATTGTAACTAATATCAATTATTTTATCGATGTCAGGAGCTTTGCCAAAAGCCCCAAAGCCCTTTGCAGAAGACCCCGATCCGGGACGGTTTTGGTTGACCGTACGTGTTGCGCCAGGGAAAACTGCAGGCACTGGCACGGGAGCGGGTCCACTCACGATGGGTAGAGGCACTCTGAGAAAGGACAAAGAAATACAGAAAAAATATGATATTTGCTTATTTTAATCATGGGTACCTTAATCTGCCCCTATTTCAGTGTTAAGTGCGGACTTCTCTTTAAGATTGTGAAGTGTATTCTTACGACAGGTCTTGAGGTGAATAGTTACCTTCAACATCTATTTTTGCTTCCGTTACCGAGATCTTTACCCACCATTTCATTTGCAGTAGGCTGCAACCTGGCAGTCCGGATGTATTTCTTCTAATAGGGCAGAAAGTTTCTTAAAAAAATCTTAAGCGTGTTTCCTTAGATTTCCAGCTTCTTTCAAGGATTTGAAAACAAAACAAGAAACAACAACACAAAAAAAACCCTCATGCCCCTTTTTCATGCAGTAACTGGCAAATTTAATAAATTTGATCCTCCCTTGGGAGGCTTATAATTTTGTATTAATTCTAAACAGGCTCTCTGTGCCGCGGCTACTTTTAATAATAGCATTCTGCGAGATGTGCCGGCGCTGCGCGTTACGAGCCCTGGCTGCCGGGCGGAGAGCGTCCGAGGGGGGAGGCGGGCTTTGGGGCAGCCTGGATGAAAAAAGCGACCTGAAATATTATTGGGGGGGAAAGATGGAGCATCTCCGGCCAGGCGTGACGGTGGGTCCCCACGCTGCTCCCTGCCCCGTGGCTCGGAGCTTCAAGGCTGAAAGCGGTGTCTCCATCCGAGCGAAGAGAACTGGGGGCCTGGGGAGGAGCAGGGTGAAAAATGGAGTTTTCAGCTGGTGGGAAATACCAATTTCTTTCTTTTTACATTATTTTTTGGTGGTGTTCTTTTTTGGGACAAGAAGTCAAACCATTGCGCCCGTTTGCCAAATGGAAAGTCTCTTCCTCCCCAAAACGGAATTAATTTCGGAGAGACCGAAACGTTTTGCTTCAGCGTTTCTGACCACTGTAAAACGCTCTGGCGTTTCCCCGCAGGAGGGGTTTTCTCTTGGATTTTTCCCTGATTGCGTTGGGTGGAATTTTCCATCCAATTCCACAGGAAAAAAATGGATAAAACCAAGACTGGCCCCAGGAGCAGCATCTGGCCGAGGTTGGAGACCCGCTCCCCCGGGGAGGTCCTGAAGAAGGAGCTGTCCCCAGGAGGGCAGCAAGGTCCCCCAGCCCCACGGGGACACCTCGGGAAGCCGTGGTAGCTGCCTGCTGCTTTCCAAGCATCCATCCCTATCGTGTGCGTCTGGGGACCTGCTTCCTTAAAGATTTTTGAAGCAGCGGGTTTGCAGTGAGCGGCGGGCGCTGCCAGGCGATGCCCAGCTCTTCCCCTTCTCCTGGGGCTTGGGGTGGGGTGGGATGGGATGGGATCGTTAGCAGGTGTGGACAGACACAGCTTCATTGCACCTGCAGAGTTTCTACCTGCGCGTCCTTTTTGGTCATCTTGTAAATAAGTATATTTGCATCTACAAAGTGACTTCATTAAAATCGTTACTAGTCCAACTTGTTTGTCGGAAGCGATGTGAACGTGTGCTTTGTTTACTAAGGTAAAATTGCCAAGTCTACTGTTCTCAAAGGGAAAAACAGCTTTCTAAATTTTTCTTAAAAGAATGCATTCAGCAAGGATTTTCTGGTAATAAGCTGGGTTTTTTCCACTATGGTTGTATTTTCATTTCGTTTCATGATCAAATGGTTTAGGAATCTCAATCAGCCTGTTTCAAAGCCCTTTCTGCCTCCTTCAGCTGCCCTGGCATAGTAATGAATTTGGAGGAAATTGCTAGAGCCTGAGCTTCGTGTATTATTGCTCCAGATCAGTTATGTTTTTGCTTTATTTGCTACCAACGGAAGAAATAGAAATAGCAAATCATGATCAGACTGTCGTTTTAAAACATACCAGGGAGGTGAGAAGGTGTTTAGCTTTCCAGCGCGATGCCAAACGCCGTTCCTTTTCTTTCCATTGCAGTCCCAGATGGTGAGCTCGGGATGCTTTAAAGCAGCAAGAAGTAAAACATGGAGAATTGTCTTTGCAAAAAAGCAAAATGTTGGCCACAGCCTTTCAGCTGTATCAGTCATGCGGAGGTGGCATCTGGCGCCTGGGGAGGTCGTGGAGGGTCCCTGTCCCGTTTAACCCTGCTGATGTGCCTCCGGGGCTGCTCTCGCCCAGCTCATCGGCCCTCGGCAGGTCCAAAGCTGGGCTCTCCAGGGCTATTTGCACCGTGGGTGCTTCTCCTTCTGCTGGACGCTTTCTCTTGAAACACTGGGCTCTTCAAGAGCTGGCTGTGTTCTCATGAATGCAGCCCTTATTTCACGTTACTTGGCGTCTGATTAAGACAAGCAAGAAAATAGGGGGGAGAAAAATCCCGTTAAGATGCAGGAGAAATGAAAAGGAGAAATATTATGAGCACATAACTTTATCTGAAATAATGATATGGAGCGTCTTCTGTGAAACCTCAGCTCCTCTGGACAGGGTTCAGAGAAGAGAGCTGAAAATTATCAAAGAGCTTGAAAAAGAGCTGCTCCTCCTGCTCTGCGGGGAGCCTGAGACACTGGGCTTTGTTACTCTGGAAAGGGAGGTGAATTGTAAAGCAAAGGCATGCTGAAGAGGGTTGGTTGGGAGGAAGCATCTCGTACTTTTCATGGCGTCTGTGCTGTTTCTTCGTCTGGAGCACCAGTCCGTCTGCTGTGATAGCCTTTGCGTCGGCAGAGGGATGCGGAGGAGTACGCAGAGGCTTTGGGAAATACGCACGGGCTCCCAGCGTCAGAGCCCTCTGTGCCGTGCGCCCGCCGCTTCAGCAGCAACGCCCCTTCGCCTTTGTCGTCGCAACCCTGTCCACCCCTTCCCCTGGTACAGGAGTACGTATGTTGCCTGGTAGACAGGAGGGAATGAAGCCCGTGGATGAATGCCTCTGCTTTCTCTGGGCTTAGCTGAAATGGGGAATTTCCAGGCAAAAGCATCAGGTTTAGGCTTGTATTACTGGATAAAAGACCGAGTACTTTGGCGAAAGTCAGGAAAAGTCCATCAGGGCTGGATTTAAACCAGCTGAGAATCTCATTTAGCCTCCCTCCACCCCAAAATCACGCTCTCGTGTTCTCCCACCGCTGCTCCTCTAGCTGCAAAAATTCTGATTTGCGGAGCAAATTTAATCCGCTAACCTCGAGAGCTGATGTCACGTCCCACTTGTCCAAAATGCGCCTTGCTGGGCTGAGCAACACCTACCGGCACGTTCTGCTGCTCCTTTATCCCTTCTGGCATCTCAAGTATTTACTTTCCTTTGCGGCTGGGAGGTAGGGAAGCCTCTGGCTGCACCGAGGGGGCAATGAAGCGGAGGAATAGCACGTCTGCAAGCTGTGCGTTGCAGCTGGTACCATGGGATATGGACATCCAGAGCAAACCACTGTTGGCCCGGCCTTTGCCCAGCAGCGCTCCTGTTTCCATGTTGTTTTCTGCAGCGGTTGCAGCATTGCTCCTAACTGGAAGGGATTTGTAGCTCTGAGCTTCTGGATGTAAAACTCGGGTGGCAAATTGGAGCATCTCTGCGGTCACGCGTCCGCTCATCTTATGGTCGAGCTTCATCTAAAAGCTGAGCTACTCAAATAATATTTTATTTTTCCCTTGCAAAATGTTTAAGCGTGCATTTTTAGATAAAATCTTGGCTATGTACTATTTGGAATGGAGACACAGGGCAATTCTGCTCAGAGTCACGGTGGCATCGCTCTGGAGTGACCTGTCTTGAGTTGAGGACAAACCGTGGGTGCTCTCTGGAGGTATGAGTTGCTACCCTGTACCTTGAAAATGCCCAGCCAGGGCTCGCCCCGTAGCCTGTGGAATTAGATGAGAAACGCAGTCTCGGTTTCAAGAGTTTGGATCAGCCCCCAAAACAGCACATTTCTTGTTTGCATTTCACTTCCTCGTTTAAGATTAATCGATATAGTTCCCTGCTCGGCGTAGGAATGGGGGTGGAAGGGAGAACTCAACTCAGCTTAACCCCCAGTGTTGAAATCCGTGCGAGGAATGCCTCGTTTTATTTTCCTAGCCTTTCTTATCCTGCTTGGCTCCTCCTGGGAGCTGTTTGCATGAGTGTTTTGGTGTCGTTCTATTTTTGCTAGCCTTCTCCTAATCCACCCAGCTCTGTGGGGTATATGAACATTTAACATAGTTTCGTGTCATTTCCGTGTTGATCTTGCACACTGGAATTTTATTTTAATGAATTACATGTATGTTTTACTCATGAAAGCAGGCAAAACGCAGCTTGAAAGTGAGAGGAAAAAACCCACCAAAACCTCTAGGTAGGCTAGGTGGGCAAAGTCTGGATGTTTCTGAACACACCACCATTGCCATCTATATTTTATCACTTGTGTTATGGTTACGGTTAAAGGCATTGGCTGAGATCAGCCTTTGAACACATTTAATGTGTAGTAATTCCCACACCGAAGAAAAGAAAAAGGTGGAGGGAACTTACTTACGCGGCGGTGTGTGTGCTGCAGAAGCGTAGGCGTTTTGAGGTGCAGTCCCAGGCTGTGCCGCATTGTAAGACGTTGTAAGAATGCAATAGAGAGTTGATAAAGGAAGGAGAAGAACGCACAGTTTTTGGCCCCAAACCTATTTGAGTCGTGGAAGTCCTCCTGCTGACTCCAGCCTGTCTGTGAGTAACATCTGCAGGGCATTGCTTACTCGTGAGGGTCTCCTGACCGCATGATGAGCAGAACCTCTTAGCAATTGCCCCGCGTTTGGTGGTCCATAACTGCATTGGGGTCCTGCAGCCAGAAGAATGGTCCCCTGGGGTAAGTGCATTCACCGTCTTTTTCCAGATGAGGAAGAGGAGGCATATGGAAGCGTGGGTAATGTAAGCGGCTCGTTTTTAGCTCTTGAGTCGCACATCACAGCAAGCCTTCTGTGCTGCTAGAGGGTTTGGAGTGAACAGCCCCGCTCCACGTGGACTTGGAGGTACCACGACAGCGTCCGTTTTGTGATGCCCAGCGTCCTTCCTCTGCGGCTGAGTGCCCACGATTGTGATGCCCAGCGTCCTTCCTCTGCGGCCGAGTGCCCACGCCGCCTTATGGGACTTGTAGATTATAACATGGATAAAAATATTTGGGGGTGCTCCTTGTTGGTCACTTTGACTTTTTATGGCAAATACAGGTCCCCCAATGTATTCGAGTCTCCTTAGCCTCTCCTCGCTCTTGCATTGTTCAAAAGGGAGAGGGCAATGACAGCGCAGTGATCTGTATTAATGTTAAGTCAATGAGAAAACATCTCCTGTCAAAACTGTTTGTGCCCTGTTGTGAAAATCAATTCAACAAGATCACTTAAAGATTTTTTTTCAAGCTTGATTGCGGTTTGTCGTTCTGCATTCATGCCTCATTTCCTCATAAAAGCCGCTGTAAAGACAATTTTCAGGAGCTTGTGCATAGTTTGAGACAATAAACACAACTGGCATGAGCAGAATGGGAAAGTGAAATGCAAATCGAATAGGGATGGATGGGAAAGACCATTGTTCTGTCTGCTGGAGAGACGGGAGAGCTAGGAGGTTTATTAGGAGAGAGGAACGTTTGCAATGATGGTTGATCCTTGCCTGCTTCCCCTTCTCTGCATTCTGAAGTTTTAGCACTCTGTGTTATTCAAATCAGTAACGCAGGAGTGGTACGTGACGCCGTAGCACCCGCCGGACAGCATCCATTGTACGTTTGAAGTTATTTCACGTGCTCCTCGTGGCTGATGGCCCCAGGCACCTTTGTCTTTCAAGGCGTTTTCCCTCCCGAAAGTCTAGTGAGAGGGGGACGTGCTGCCGCCCATCTGCCAGGCAGGCTGGTGCCCAAGCGAAGTACTCCATCCACGGCACCCCCTTTCCTCCTCCACGTGTAAGCAACAAGCCAGCTGGCCAAATTGGCCCGAATTTCTGCCCTAGAGTCCCTTTTCTGGCCTTAGTAAGAACTCTCTGAGTTTTCCTGCTCTGGCAGTGTTGGAGATGCTCACGTTTATCCTTTGCTGCCCTCTTTTGCTTCCCAATAACCTGATACTTCAGCAGATTTACTTGGCGTGGCTCCTGAAGCACACTTTTCTGGCAGGGTAATAAACGGAATTTAAAAAAAAAAGAAAGAAATTTGGGCGCTGGCAGTGCTTTTAATTCAAAATGGCTTAATTACCTTAATGGAGCAGCCTGGGACACTGGCATTAGTTAAGACTTGGAATAAGAGTATCTTCGTTTAGAAATCTGCCCGAATCGATTTAATGCATTGGTGATACCAATATCGAGGCGTTGCAATTTCTGTGACCGAAAGACCAAAATTACCCATGGAGCCTGACTGAGTCCACTGCCCAGTCTCCAGGAGATGTTCAGCTGCTTTGCTGGGGAGGCTTTGAAAAGTGTTGCTGGTCCAATTATTTGTTGAAAATCATGAAAGGCAATGACGTTTTTGGCTTGCAACTTGACTGTAGCCAGGGGAATTTTGGAGGACACCTCACCCAGCATCTCGCTTCTGCTAAGACCATTTGCGTGCCTCGGGGTCAAGCAGGGAATGTGTCTGAAGCCTTCCAAACCTGACTCGTTTTGGTTTGTTTTTTTTATTTTTTAAACAAATTTAATACTTGTACCTCATTGCTTTGTTCTCAAAAATGGTTTGTCCCTTGACTGAACTGTGAAAAAACAGAGTAATCTCAGGAGAAACCCAAACAGCCCCAGCGAGGAGAGCTGGGCTTGAAAATTGAGGCGTAGAGCAAGGCGTGTTAATGGGGCGTAATGACAGTTTCCCCTGGGGCTGGGGAGGGGTGGGTTTGCTGCCGGCCCCTTTGGGTGACCTGGCTCCCAAATCCTCCGTCTGCCCCACAGGGACAGTAAGGCTGGAGCTGCTGGGAACGGCCTCCCGGGTGGCAGCAGCCCCAGCGATGTCCCTTCGGGTACCGTCCTGTGGGGACGTAGGCATTTGCTGAAATATTACGGGAATATTAAAATTATTGTGGTTTGGACCTCCATCCTGTAGGAAATTTTGTTTAACAATTTAAAAAAAAATCATGAAGTGACATCAAAATGCTCACTTTCGGCGCCTAAGCGGGCAAGCTGTCGCTTGCCCGGTTAGTACGTCGCTGTTATGTTTGCTGCTCCCTGTTTTGCAGCCTGGATGAAGACATTTGGTACCTGTTGGGGTAATTTACTGTCGCTGTGTTTGGTTTGGGTTCAGGCTGAGGTGACCCGTGAAAGGCTGTGGCTCTCTTGGGGCAGTGGAATAATAAAGTACAGCCCTTCCTAAAGCTTATTTTTTCCCTGCTTTTTTTTATCATCCAGTTATTTCTCACCATCCAGCACCATGTTAGAGAAGGCAACTAGCTCTCCTGCGTGACATACTGTGTTTCTCTTCCTTTTTTTCATTTTTCCTCCCTTTTTCCCATTTGCCAGATGAGATGCTTCTTCCTCAGGTTTCTCTGACTTTTATTTGCGTTCCCTGTCCTCCCCAGGCCGTGCTTTTTCTTTGCAATATTAAAGGCGGCTTTGCAATATTAAAGATTTGGGCTGGTCTCTTAGCCCTGCACAACACACCTGCGCTAAGCGTAAGTGTATGCTTAACTTTGTGAGTACAAGAGGTGCTCTGAGGTTATGGATAAGCAGGTGGCTACATTTTTGTGGCGTAAATGCTCAAAAGTGCAGAACAGAATAAGCAACACCTATTCTGTTGGTATTTGCTAGTTTTGGAGGAGATAACGGTGGCTTCCACAGAGTTTTCCAGGGGTTGCAGCCCCAAGGTTGTTGGAAAGGGCACTGGGGAGAGGCCAATCTCCCCCCCCAGAAACAGAGGCAAGCCTCTGGCATCCGTTTCTGAAAGGCAGCGGCACTCCCAGGTGGAATAAAATGCTTAAGGGGTCTTAAAAAAAAAACTATTCATCATCCCGGTTGAAAATAAATCAGCTTTAAGGAAGAGCCTTTTTTTTAACCTTGGTCCTCTGCACATTACAGCCCCATGAGCAGCTTTGGAAAAAGTTGGGGGAAGCTGCGCTCTCACGTGGAGGCAGGTGTCGGGAGAGTCTTCACTGCACTGAACGATAAGTTGCTTTACAGCATCTAGAAATCCCACAGCAATTTTGCCCGTGAGCTCGTACAGATACTTGCAGCCCGGGTCCGTGACCGGCTTGCAGAGGCACGTGCTTGAGTCCTGCCCATAAAGCAACGAGGGATGGTTCTGTTCCTGGACATAACACATGAGGTTTTGTCCGTTGGTGCTCCAGGGAGAGGGACTTTATGGTGTGAAACACTAAGCAGGGCTCAAGTGGTATTTTTAAACACGTCCGTGTATTTATTGGAACCATACTTCCGTATCTTTCCGATATTTCCGACTGCAGTTGTAGCTCTGTAGCAGGAAGCATGTCTTCATTTGGCCTTTGCAACTTCTTTTCTTGATGGGGCAGGTTGGATGTTTGTGGGGGTTTTGTTGGTTTTGTTTGTTGGTTTTTGTTTGGTTTGTCTGGGTTTTTTTTGAAAGATCAGCCAGGGCCATTCAACGAAGTCAGTAAAGTTGCAGCAGCATCTGAAAATTATGCACCCATCCTACTGAGCAGACGTGGAATAAGCTGCCGTTCTCTTAGCGAGAGAATAAAGCTCTTTCTGCATACTCCTGCTATATTTGCGCAGAGTGAAATATAGATTTTTATCCGTGTTCAAAGGCATCGTGGTAACAAAGAGCGGAACAAGTTTTGAGGTCATCGTGCAATGCTGCAGACCTTGCGACGGGAGCTAACTGTAACATCTTTCAAAGTGTTCTCCTGGGGTCCATATGTGTAGACTGGTAAAGCTGTTAACGTTCCCAATTAGGTTTTAATTTATCTTAGTTTCCTCAGCGTTGCCATTAAAAGTCACACCATACAGCCATTAAACCTTAACATTACAGTCGCAGAGTTTTGTCAGGTGCTGGCCAGCAAATCTCACTGTAGACGAGCGGCAGAAACTGGACTTTAATTCCAGCTTTTAAAAAAAAAAATGTTTAAATGGGTCAGGAGAATTTACCCTGGACATCTGTTTGACGTATAACGTGAGGATATTTTAAAGTCTTTTAAGAAAAACAAATAAAGGCTTCCACATTCCCAAGGACAGAAACCATTTAATCTACTTGTACAGTCCTTTCAAGAATTTACCAGTTTGGCAGGAGATATATGTCATTAAAGAAACAACCAATAAGATTTATTACGGCTAATTTATGTCTGTAACAGCTAAGACATGGGCTTGGGTAGTAGAGCTCACCACGGGCAGTATTTTCCTTCCTGCACATTCTTATTGTTTTAGTTTATTACAGCAGCACGTCTTGTGAGATCATTTATTGCTTAGCGCGATGGTACGACGAAGCCATTTATTACTGGGAGACATCAACACGTTGAGTGAGATCACTCCTTTTCCTTGGGGTCAGTGTACTGGAGGTGATGAAATCATGTATTTATCTACAACTTATTAGATGCATTTGATTGACTGGGGATCAATTTTTGTTTAACCAACTGTGCTGATGAGGAAGTTTCTCGCTGTACCACCGCAATGTTTCAAAACAGCCGTTAAAATAATTATCATAATATGGGACCATGGGGCAGCCCTGTAACACATGTTTGCAGCGAGAAGAGGACAGTTCTAGCAACTAAAAATATAAGCCAGATGGAAAACTCATCCAGCTCCAAGGGGGAAAAAAGCTCAACCTGTTGTAGGCTTTTTTATAAATTGGGAATGGTACAGTAAATGTTTGGGATAACCCAAGTCACCAGTAGGTCCTTCCTGCCATTGCTGAACTTCTGACCTTATTTCCTTGGAGGGCTGTTAAAATGAAGTCAGAGGGCAAGCAGAGTTATTTGCCAACACCGTTTTCACTTGTGTGGTCTAGAAAGTTAACAGATTTTTTTTTTTTTTTTCCCCACCCCCTTCCATGAGACAGACAGGGTGATGAGGGGGAAGAAGAGATAGCTTAATTAACCTTCCCGAGTTATTCAGGGAATCGGGAGCAGCAGAGACGAGTCTTTCAAAGCATCCTGCGGGATGCCAGACTTCTCCGTGATGGTTTCGGCACACGGGCTGGCTGGGTGATACACGTTACCGGACTGGAAGTTGCTGCTATTCCGTGCCTCTTCTGGTGCTTCCCAAACGGCGAGGAAGACTTGTTTGTTGGTGGTTGAGGACAGCATTTTATGAGATTTTGGGTCTCCCTGGTGGTGTGATGGTAAATAGTGACAGAGGGAGAGATTTGCTGCTCTGGCGTTTCAAATAGATGGGGAGAAGTCTCTGGTCAGGAGAGAGTTCACTCCCTTTGTGCTCACCCTCGACTCGCAGACTGGCCAAGGAGGGTGGTCTGCAGGATGCTGAGCACCTCGGGGCAGGCAAAAGAGCATCACAATGGACGGGGTTCTCACTTCTGGAGTGAGACTAGAGCTGGCAATATTTTTGACAACTTGGCATTAAAGTGACAGTTTACTTGGTAGCTGGACAACGAGTCAACATAGAGCAAAACGAGCAAATAAGCCGGAGTACGTCTCATGATGTCAGATGATCTGAGGGCAAGGTCCTGGGGGCTGGAGCTGGCCTGGAGGCTGCACCAGACATCAGTGTCTTCGTCCCCTTGACCACAGACTGCAACCTCTCCTTACGTCTCCTTCCCGCTGATTGCATTGCAAAGTCTTTTATATGATCCTGGCCTCCCTGGGACCTCGTCCTGAAAGAAGCCTTGAGTGTTTCCAGGGTGTCACCTTAATAGTGATGGCTCTCAAACCCTAGTTTATGCTTTTGATGACTCTGTTGGAAGATGACACAGCATGGAGACGGTGTTTCCGCATGGTCGCCTGCAAGGTGGCACCTCTGACACCTCAATCAAATTCGTAACCATCCTGCTCCTTTGCAGGTTGGTGTCTCTGACTCAGCTTTTGGGAAAAATGCGGCCAGCTGCCTTTTTCGCCTTATTAGTGTTACACGGCGTCTGCCTAAGAAAATAGAGAGCAAAGAGCAAGTGTCTGTAGTTCTTCTGTTTTGCAAATACTCATTACTCCAGGCTCCTCTGGAAATAAAGAGCTGTCGATGGCCAAGGGTGGGCTGCGATAACCTGTACTTGGGCGTTGTTCAGCACATCTGCTGCTGGGGAAGGAATGGGACTTTGTTTCTGGAGGCCAGAGACATGGGCAGAAGGAAATGAGGCTGAGTGGGGGAGATTATCCCACGCTGGGGTAAGCGGATATGTTTCCTGGGGGAGACTGGGGCAAAGCAATAAAAGGAAGGCAGAACCTCCCAATGTCTCCGTTCCCATGGCAAACTCAGTTAAGGAGGACACTTAGAGAAGAAATCGTTAGCCATGAGCTTTCCTTATTCCCTTCCTTCTGCCCTCAAAGCCATGCTCTGGGAGCCAGCTTGGGCTTTTATGGGCTGGCATCAGGTTCACCTGAGCTTTTTTCCTCTTGATTTTCTGGCGCAGTAGGTTTCCCTGTTACTACTCTGATAGCCTAGATAAACACGATTAGCCTCTCTCAGACGCTCGTGCCGCAGTTGCGTGGACCTCCCTGCTTAAGCCCTTTTTAACAGGAGGGCGTTGCTTTTCCTTTTTAAGAGGCTTTTTTTTCCCTACTAAAATGGGATCATAATTAAAGAATCCACATGTGCATACCATTCCGCCGATTGATTCATGAACTGCTACATTAATTGCTTCCTACCAGCATCTGAGTTCATTGTCTTTTCGCTGCATCCCAAGCTTGCTCTGAGCTCATTCCCCGGGTTACGAGCGCGGGAAGGCGACATTCCCGGGGCTGAAATTACCGCACCGGCAATATCAGGCATCTGACGCTGGGAGGATGCTCGCATCCAGCCAGCCCTGGCGCAGGTTAATATACTGCTCATCTAGGTCTAATCGCACACGATGGTGATGAATTAGCATGAAAAGCAGTGGCAGCAGGCAATCCGAAACGGAGCTGAAGGGTAAATAACAGGCAGCATGTTTCATTTTATCGCTGCGCTCCGGCAAACAGCAGACATATGTTCTCTGGCATGATACAACTCCACGGCCCGAGGTAGATCATACGAAACACCAACTACTTTCAGCTGCGCCGGTGCGATGAAATGTTTCAGACATATGGTCCCAGGGCTAATCCGTACATAGACGGTGCCTGGAAATGGGGAGAAGGCGTTTGGGAATGAGTGGTACATGTAAGTGGATTCCCGGAGTCTGAGGCACGTGGGGGCTCTCGATATCGGATAGGGGGGAAAATCTTTTTTTCAGGAATTTGGGGATTCGGTGGCAAGCTTGAATGTTTCCCCCCAAAAACCAAAACCAAAAAAAAAAAACCTCAAAAAACTAAACCCCTTGCAAAGGATGAATTCTCTCTCTCTCTGCTAACGTTTCATCCCTGGGTCAATTCCCTTTGGAGCAATGTGATCGAGTGACAGCTCGCTAGGACACGTAAGAGGTCCAAAGGTACCCCGGTGCCTTGCCTCTGGGTGTCCCCAAAACATCGCAGTCCCAGTACCGACACCGCGCATTGCACCTTTCTTCATACGCATCGCTTGCTAGGGGTTTGGGGAAAATCCTGGTGGTTTGGTCATCTGTTGTATAAAAGAGAGGGCTTTTCCGAGGGTTTGCAGAATTATAATGGAAAGCCCACCCTCTCCATCTGCAGCAACTGGGGTTTGGGTGATTTGGTGCTGCAGGGAAACGAAGCAGAGCCAAGGAGTTGGTCTGGAGCGGGAGCCAGTCCCCGTTGCTTCCTACTGCCCTCCCGGCATAGCCCACCCAGGCCAGCCGGTTGGCTTGGGTGGGAGTGGAAGGACCCACAGGAGCAACGTCTGACAGTGTGAAGGCTTAGGGAGGAGTGTGAAAACTGAGCAAGTAAATAGGATTTTTTCCTCTCGTGTTTTCCCAGCCTCTAGTTAATATGCTAGCGTGTATGCGCTCTCCCAGCTGCGTTAGACAGAAGGTCCTACTGTAATGCTCTAATGGTCCCTTATGACCTTAAAAATCATTGACGTTACCTGGTTTGGGGCGGTGGTTACAAATTAGTCTGTGTGCAGACCTCTCCTCGTAGCTTTGTAAATCCAAGAGTTTTGTGGCTTGAAGGTCTCAGCCATGCTTTGATGAATCTAATTTCTCATCCAGACGCAGTGATGCTCACTGCTCTGAAGGCAAGTTCTTAAATCAGGGTAGCTGAATATTCCTGGGGCACACTTAAATCAGTTTTAAGTGACTTAATTCAACTCAGGCTGATTCCTTATCGATTTAAATGACTCATTTAATCTAAACTTTAATGTCAATCAATCTTTCTACCTTGCCGCTCTCATCTTCTGAGGCCAGAGAAATGGGATCCAGCTGTTTGTGTTTAGGTCTGTGAATGGCTGCCAAGGCAGAGAAATGTGGGTTTTTTCGGTGTGCAGTTATCCAAACATTCCAGAAGGTTAGCTTGCCGCGCAGGGAGACGCACGGCATGGCGTCCCTGACAAATAGGGCTGGAAGGGGTGCAGAGAGGTCTTCTCATCCAGCCCCACCGCAGAGCGGGCTCGGCCACGCCGAGCCCCTTCCTGGCAGTTGCACCCAGGGTCTTCTCCTGCCACAAGTGAGGGAGATCGCACTGCCTACCCAGGCCAGCTCCCGCTGAGTTTCTCTGACCATTGCAGAAGGTAACCGAGTATGGAACCCGTATCTTCCTTGCTTAAAAACCAAGACTTCTTTTCTTGTCCATAGTGGCATGCAGTAGCTTCGTCCTTTCCGTTTTGCAGTGGCCTTTAATACTTAACTGCTGCCCTGTCTCATCTCGGTTTTCTCTAAGCTGAACAATACCATTTGCTCCTTCCTTCCTTGGGGGTCATGTTTTCCAGACTCCTGATCATTCCTGGTACTCTTCACCAGCTGTCTCCAACGGGTCCGTGTCTTTCTCGAAGCACAGGACTTTGCAGAGCGTGCAGTACTAGCCTCGCTTTGTTGATTTGAAAACTGAGCTGTGTGAAAGGGTAAGGACAAAACCACCACAAATAGAAACGAAAATGAAGCGTTGTTAGGATTTTTAGTGAAGTATGAAAACAACATATATCTCCAGAAACTCTTCCCCGTGCGGATTCAGTGGGTTCACAATTCTTTACCTCCGAAGCATCGATGTCCAACGCTAGACGCCCACATCTCGAATGTTTTGGATAGAGGGACGACAGCGGAGTCCCTGGCCGGAGGAGGTCAGTGCTCAGCCCAGCAGTCTGTACTCCCTTCTTGCTGCCGAAGATCATGGGACAGACAGCAGCTCCTTAGTTGGGGATAGACAATAGGAAACCCGTTGAGTATTCCTATTGGCATCTTGAATAGCATTACCCACTGGCACAGGTGGGAACGGTTGGAGAATATCCAGAACCCTTCAGGGAAACAGCTGATAAACCCATCCCAAAAGCTATGTATTTCAAATTCCAAGGAAAACAGCAAAGGAGGAAATCACCTCCATAAACGATGTAAAGAATTAGCAACAAGTGGCCATAGGTATCACAGCTCAAAAAAAAAAACTACCCTAGGGATGAATTCATCTAGGGTCTCGCATCAGCCAAGAGCTGAACCGTGATGTTAACGTTGTTGCTGGGGGGGTCCGAGAGGGTGTGCTGAAGACCATGGGATGGCACGCGTGCCTCCAGCTCTGCACCAGCCTACGTACCTCCCTGAACGGGGCCGTCCTGAAACCTGAGAGCCCCCCTTTCTGTTTCTCGGACGTGTGGCAGACCTCCTGAAGCCGGTTTCAATTGTGGTCTCAGCAAGAAGCACGCTTGAGTTGCAGCGCTCTGCCAGCCCAGCTCAGATACTTCTGAGATGGCACTTCCACTATAAATCTTCAACTCCCGTCCTCTTTCTCCGGCATCCAAAAATTCCTTCTGAGCTGAAAATTGGCACATATGGTCTTGGCCGGGTAAGAACGTTTTTCCACCAAATTTGAAAGGGAAAAAAAATTAGGTTCAGCTGGTTTTAATTTAGGAAATTGGTGGAGGGGGTGTATATAGGTATTGAAATGTTTGAAATCTCCCGCCTACACCCCCCCTTTTTTTTGTTTGTTTGTGTTTGTTTTGCTCTGAGCCACTGAAACATGCAATATTCCCTGGTTCAGCCCAAGAAAAGAGCCTTGGTAAGATGAATCCACACCATCCCTCTGCACTGTGACTTTGGGGCAATGGAAATCCTCCTGCTGCCCGTACAGTTGCTGAAGCATTTCAGGGTGTTATTTCGTCTTTATCCAGGCACGGCTGTACAGTTCTCCTTAGTGGATATGGGGCATTTGTTTGTTAGTGCTGGCTGATGATGTGTTTCCTGGGACAAAGGACTCCATTTTAGTTTCTGGTGCCCTGTCAGAGCACTTGGCTGTGGTATCAACCTCTGACCTGGTCTTGGGCTTTGCGGCCTCTCGGAAATTTAATTTTGGCTAAAAACCAGGCTGTGGGAGAGTCATCAAAGCACCCCTGCGAACCGGGATGGTTGGGATGCTCCCGCAGGATGGGCGATTCCTGGATTTAGGACTTCGGGTTACATCAGCCACGTCCTGGAGCAGTGATGTGGGCTGTTTCAGGGAATCAGGACCCTGAGGAGAGGACTGCTGGGGTTTACTGGGGTCACAGCCCCTTCTCCACGCAGGCTGGATTCCTTCTGGCTGTTCCCAACAGCCTGCTGCTTTCCCAGTCCCGTCTCCTCCTCGTTAAATGATGGAGGCTCACCACCTTCCCCAGCCCACGTCTTCCATTGCTTCTCCATCCTTAGCCTGCAGTCGTATCCGTGATTTATTGTCCTATCAGCCGTGGACCTAAAACTGGATGGTTGCCTTGCTGTCTGCATCCACCATTCGCATCTCTGAAGGTTTATTGTCATGGTCACACTCGGGCTGCTCGGGAAGAAGCTGGGATCCTTTCTTTCATCGATCAGGCCAGGGTTTCATGGGCTCGGACTGTTCTCCATCCTTTCCTCTGGTTCTCAGTACTACATCTCAGACTGCTCTGGTCTTGAGCAGAGCCACGTGTCTTGTGGCAATGCTCTCAGTGATGGATGCAAATGTGATCGTCGATTTTTTTGTGGGGTTGGTTGGTTGGTTTTGCTTTGTTTTTAAGCGATAGCAAGATATATTCCACCTAGGCTCCATCAGGTCTTGGTTTTGGTTCTTCTGCAGACCTGCCGCTCTGCCAGATGCTTCCCCTCCCAAATTTCTGCAAATGATCTTGAAAAACTGGAGTAATGGCCTTAAAAAAAAGGCACTTGGTTGGGTCCCTCAGGCCTGGCTGCTGGGTACCGATGCAGCGTGCAAGCCCGGCCAGCGGCAGGAGTTTGGCCAAGCTGGAGCACAGCCAGCGCAGAGGAGTCTCAGTGATTTTATTTTTGGCATGGGCAATTAAAATAGTCCGTGCAATTCTAATAGTTCTCCGAGCTATATCGTATTTTATTTGTGAGCTCTTAAAATTTTAGACTCTTTTGTCTTGAGTCCATGTGAAAAGTGGACAGTGCTGTATTTTAAGTATAATTATGTGGATTTGAAAGTTTCCTTTTTCATTCTTTTTACTGTCGGAGCCTTAAACGCTGCATGGGCTATAATCAGCTGCAAAACGTATCCATGTGCGATGCACATGGCAAAAGTATTTCTAACTGCATCTCCGTCCTAGCAGCACCACTGCACTCTGGAGCAGCCGGAACTTGGATTTCCGCTCCAGAAGAAATTCTTGCCTTTCACATGTTGTTTTCATGCTCAATCACAAAACAGCAGATTTTTTGGTGTGTTTTGTTT
>NW_009234154.1:0-4373 GCF_000690835.1 Fulmarus glacialis | reverse complement strand
ACACCAAAAAGGCAATTTTTTTGTGTTGTTTTTTTTTTTTTCCCCCCCCCCCCCCCCCAAAACAACGTTATAAAAATTATCTTGGATCAGCCAGAGCGTTGTTTAGACAAAAAGTGAATCTTTTGATTTTTGATGTTGGCTTAATTTTTATTTAGGTATTTCAGAATGGCTTCCAAAGAGACCATCAAGGCATCCTGCTCCGATACGTCCTCTTTGTTCCGGTGTTTTATAACAAACTTTTCAAAGGCAGGCTGGTCTCCTAGAAAGTTTCATTTTTTAACGAAATGGCAGTCACTAATGGAAAACACTCCATCAAAATCATCTTGACAAACTTCAGCTATATTCGCCCCAATTGCTGCTTCTGGTTTTAGATTTCCACTGGTATCATAACTGGTATTTATTTAATTCGGTGCTGCGTTTCTGAATAGCTAGTGGAAGAAAACATCTGTTTGGGAGAAGAGCATTTTAAAATAAGAGGAATTATTTGCTTTAAAGAAAATGGGTTAAAATACGGGCATGTGGGTATGTCACTTGGGGAATCCTTATGCTCCAGGCACACACCCGGTCTCCCTTGGAAAGAAGGAAGTTCCCAAACTATTTAAAACCTTCCCAACAGACCTCCCACAAATGATAACTTCTTGAAAGCCCAAACGTCTCCAAAGATGTACGTGGCTTCAAAAGGGAATCCCCTCCAATGATTAGAACCGTACAGCCTCCCATCTGGATTCGAGCTCCAATAATAAGGGTCAGGACCTTGTCCATACGTAGTAAAAAAAAATACTGTAAGAAAGCACTTTTTTAGTATTTCCAGATGTAGGGAGAACATTTTTCTTTTTGAAATACAATGAGAAAGCTTTGTCAAGCTTTTTTGGAAACAAATATATAGGCAAGCCCAGCGAAGAAAAACATTTTGCCAAATAGTAAAGACACGTTAGGGCAGGTGAGTTTAGGAGTTGGCAGCATGACGAGTTACCAAAGGCCAGCATATTTTTGAACTGTACTGTAAATGGGATTTATTTAAATCAAATGGGGAATCACATTTTAAATAGATTCATGGATTTTTCAGGCCAGAAGGGATCATTAAATTTTCTAGGCTTTTCTCCAGTATAACCTAACCCATTGAATTTCCCCCCTCAGTTACTCCTGAAGAAAAAATAGAAGGGAAAAAAAAAAAAAAAAGAAAGAAAAAAGCCCAATAACTTGCATTTGGATAACATTTTGGAAGACCTGCTTTAATCAGGCTTGGTATCGGGACTTCAAAAGCTGCAATGTCCACCGCTCCAGCCGGTGATTCAGATGGTCAGTCCCCACGTGCTTTGTTTCATGTTTGGGTTTGCCTGGCTTTAGCCTTCAGCCTTTTCTTTTTATCGCTTTTTCTTCATGATAAATAACAAAAAACCACAACCCTTTAAGCACTTGGTATTTTTATTTCACAAAGGTGTTTACGCACCATAATCGAATCGCCTCTTGATCTTCATTTTGAAAAGCGAAACAGCTTACGCTCCTTGAATCTCTCTGGTTTTAACTTAAGCCCTTGAATAATTCTTCTGGCTGTCCCCCGAACTAGGCCATTCAAGCGTGATCTGAAGCTCGGGTATGACTTCCTTTCAAAATGCGCCGTGAGGAACAAAATTAAACGGAAAGGGCACTTGCCTGAGAAAAAGGAAGGTATCTGCGTGTCTGCAGACAAGATAACATTGCCTGTGTTTGCCAATTTCAAACGTGGATAACTGGATGCACATGGAAAATAATTCAATTTCCTTGAAAAATCAAAATAAGCAAAACATTTTTCAACACTTTTGGAATTTGTCCTTGATTTTTTTAAAGCAGCTGAAGTAGAAGCATTTTCTTAGTTTCATTTTTATGAGGTTTTGTATTTCATTATACACCACGTTTTGCTTGGATTTTTTGGTTCATGGGGTTTCCCTCTGCCTTTTTTTCCTTTATTCCCATTTAAAGAATAGGAAAAAGAAAGGAAAGAAGGAAAATGAAAGATTTTGTGCGTTTTTAAGGGGAAGGAAAAGGACTTAATGCCTCTTTAAAATAAAAAAAAAAAAAGCATTGGTTTCTTTAAAAGCTGCCTTGGTTGGAGGAGAAAAAGCATCTTAAGGGATTTTTTTTTTTTTTTTTTTTTAATTTCCCCCATTCTGGCTGCCCTAATTGTGCTGTGAAGCCCAGCAGTAGGATGGCAGGCTTGTCTGGGGTCTGATCATGGCACCGGGAGGACAAGACGATGGGTCCGTATGGAGGGGCCCCGGCATTCATCCTTCTCCTGCGGTCGCCTCGCCTGGAGCATCCTCTTGCCCTTAATACCAGGCTCGAGCCAGAACATGGGAGATCTTGTCTGATGTGGGGCCGTTCAGGTCTTGGAAAATTTCGTGGGAGCTTAGTTCTACCGCTTTTGCTTCCCTGCAGGTCAAATATCCCCAGATTTACCCAATTTTTTGGCCTGGGAATTAGGATGGAGGCTTTATGGTTGTGACCGTGAGTTTATGCATGTCCGGCGCAGTAGTAATTCCTGAAACGGGGCTGTGAATCTGGAAAACTCAAATATATACATTACGCAAAGGCACCGAAGAAGGATGACGTGTACTCTACAGGCAAATTTAGCAAAGTTTCGCTCGGGAATTCATTTGCTCACTTGGACGTCGTTGATACGGTCGGCTCTGCCTGCTGGCTCTGGCAGTTTTGCGCCATATTGCTGTCGGGGGGGATGTATCGCGACAGCGCAGTCGCGAAGGCGAGACGAGAAAACGTTGTTGCGACGGGTTAAAAACGCTTATTTTGCGTGAGCCTAGTTAGCCCCTCTCTATTTTTAAGGCAAGAGCAACAGGAGGGGAAGTGCCCGCCAGGTCGCAGTGTGTTTATGAAAGCTCCGTTTCCTGGAAGCGCGGGACCTTAGGAGACTTTGGGGTTTCATTTTTAAAAACACCGTGTTTCTAGCCCCTGTGACTGCCGAGAAAAACTCGACAATGTCATCTCTGTGGATTAGTGAGGCTCAAAAGGCATTGGAGAGTGAAAAGAGGAGCCTTTCAAGTGCCTTCACGCTGCAGCTGATTCCGCGAATGTTTGGGTCCTGACTCACCATTTTGAACGTTTCTAGACTTGGCAGCGCACGCCTCGTATGCGCTTTGTGGGATCCGATGCTTTCAGAGACGGTCTAGATTTTGCTGGTGTTTTGCTTGGTTTGGGGCTTTTTTTGGTTGAATTTCTTTCCCTTTTTTTTTTTTACTTTAATTTAAATGATCCTTGAAGATTTCATGCTGTCGCCAGCCGAATACTGTCTCAGTTACCAACAAGTACTAGCAGAATGTCTAAAGGAATATCAAAACCGATGGGTGCCTTTTGCGACCTAGAATGAGTAGTTGTAACCTGTTGTTGATAGTCCGAGAGTTTATTGCGAATGGTTCATTTCTCTTGCCTGTTTCACACCGAATGGTATTCGGGAAAAAACTTTAATTAGCAATGTTTAACTACTTGCGTCTTACGTGCCTGAAAAATTAATGTGCCGTTTAAAGGTACAATTCCCCTTACCTGAGATCTTCTCTCCCTCCCCCCATCCTGGGCTGGGAGATGTATTAATTAATCCCGTGTTGTTAATAGCACTGATTCTGCGGCCCCTTGGCTACCCCGCGCGTCTCCGGCGGGAAGAGCGATGGGGCAAGATGGAGCCGAGCGGTTCTCCCAGCAGCGTGCGGAGACCGGTTTCATCCGTCGCCTTCTGCGCAGCCGCTAAGTGGAAGCATGTTGCGGGACCCCCGGGCTCCCCGCCTGCGCCAGGGTGCCACGGCGGCACAAACTGCAGCCCCGTGCTGGACGGGGAGATTGTTATTTAAAAAAAAAAAAAATATCTCTACAACTTCCCAGCCTTTTTGTTTGTCACAGTCTTGCCGATCCTGGTATAACCCGAGTGCTAGCTTTCTTAGTTTTGCTGTAGGTTAGTTATGTGGAACAATTTTGTGCTGATAAAAAAAAAATCAGCTTTTTAGTAATTAGCTTTTTTTGAATGTGAGGGTTTTAGCTTTTCTTTAACTTTTCCATTAAGTTAAAGAGGAATTCTGAACTAGCAATTCTGTAAAGATTTTTAAGTTTATACCCACGTGTCGTATATGGCCTATATAGTCTTTAAAATTTGTACCTTATCCCAGGTCTTAAAATCTATTCTAGCATAGTTTCCAGAAGGAAACAAACGCCACCATGTTAACACCATATCGATTCATAATATAAACTCCTGCACACCAATTAGCGGCATGTGATACCGCGTGCATACATGTACATATATGACCGTTTAGACCGTATCTCCAAAAAGCGATTCAGCAGAGGAACCAGCCCATGCCAGCGGGGCCCCCCAGGAAAGGGTGGGCTACCGCGTC
>NW_009234153.1:0-801 GCF_000690835.1 Fulmarus glacialis | reverse complement strand
GGTATGGATAGGTGAAAGCAAGTAGTTAGTGAAACTCTGAGAAAGTGGGAATAGAGCAGAGCTGTGATAATAAATAATGCTCATGTTGGCTGAATACAGGTCATATTTTGATAGGTTGTTTTTTTTTTTTTAGATCTAGAGCTTTTATGCTTTTTAAGAAAAAAGAAAAATCTCAACCTGACTGCTGTGAGCTACAAAGCACACACAGCCCTGTGTTTTTCTGTGACTGAATTATGACAAGTATTCAGAGACCAAAATAGCTGACCTTGCAAGCTCAGTTTTGTTATGTTCGAAACAACTGGATTTGATGTAGTAATATTTGTGTTGCTAACTAATCTTTGCACCCTGCTTTAAAGCTAAAATAGTTGGAAGGATTTTGCTTAAATTATTCCAGAGCTACTGTGGGTCATAAAGCAAGCAAGCTAGGAAACTCATGTGAAAGCCAGGTAAAACCAGAATACGTACCAGCTTGTACAGAGGTCAGAGCTGATCCTGACCTGAAAGAATTTATGGAATATTCTCCCTCGAAACAGTCAGGAGGAGGGCAGCAGTCTGAAAATCAGAGATGGTGTCCAGAGATGAAGACTATGTCTTGGTGTTTATTTTAAAAACCATCTGATAGGTAGGATGCTCCATTAAAGGCTAAGTAAGGAGAATTGGTGCTGAAATTGTAGCCAGTGTTGAAAGTCCTGTACAGTATGTCTTCTGGAGAAAAAATGATTGCTTTTCAGGTAACCAGGCCTCTGTGGTGATTTGCTTTTGGTAACTTTGCGCTTTTTAAGTAATTTCTTTCAACTTCGA
>NW_009234152.1:19046-19281 GCF_000690835.1 Fulmarus glacialis | reverse complement strand
CAGTGCGGGCCCTCCGGGAGCGGTGGTGGGGGTGAGGTGTTCACCCCAGCCTCGGCGCCCCGGGACTTTAGAGAGGGGGAGCCGCTTCCCCGCTGCGCGACGTAGGCCCAAGGTCCCCTCTGCCCCCGGCTACAGGGCCGCAGCCCGGGGCGCAGCTCTCCCGTTCCCCACTCCCCCTCAGCCCTTCGCTCGGCCGTTAGCCCTTCTGTAGGGCTTGGCTGCGGCTTTCCCCCCC
>NW_009234152.1:437-19015 GCF_000690835.1 Fulmarus glacialis | reverse complement strand
CCCCCGCGCCCGGTGGTCTCCCGGGGAAACGGAGTCCTTGGGCAGACTCTGGAAAGGTTCGGTTGGGCAAATTGAAGATCCCAGTGCAGGTGGCTTATGAGTATACGTTATTTTCAGTTAAAACCTTGTGTCTTCCTTTTGTAGCAATGCGTATAAGGGGCGTGCTGTAATGTAGTCATCTGACAAATTGCTCCTCCGTTCCCCAAAGGAACTGCCTTCAGGATCTGACTAACTCTGGATGCACCCGGTTGTCATCTTAATTTCTCCTTTAGGTTGTTTAAAACAACCCAATTGGGTGACGTTTGTTTTTGTTTCTTAAGAATTGGATCTAAGGTTTCTGTTTTCTTACATTGATGTTTATAATGAAAGTGCAAAAGTGATTTTTACTGTTGCAGGGATCAGTATATGGAGCCTACAGATTGTTCCCAGAACTGGTGCTTTGGGGTGCACGCTGCACTCTGAGGTTGAGCTCTGGGCCATACTTTCAAGATACAACATTGTTATTTGATTGTAAAAAAGGAGATCTCCTGGGGATAGGGGATTTTGAAATTATATCAGAACCACCACTGTGGCTGTGGCACGTGGTTGAATTGGGCACATGTTAAACTGATCAGGTGGAACAGATAGGCTGAATTTGTTGCTGGATGGCTAGGTGTTTCAGGAGGAAAAGCTGGTCTAGAGAAAACTTCCTCTTGCTGTTGCTTCTCATCTAAAATGGCATCCTTCCAAATGGCTGCTTCCAGGGGAAATTGACTCTTTTTGAGATTTAATAAAACGTTTCAGTGAGGAAGATGAATCGTCATAGTAAATTGCTGCCAGGCCCTGGCGTTGATTTCAGAAATAGAAAAAGAATGAGTGTCTTTTCTTAAGTATGCCTGTCTCACCCAAGAGTAGGGGCAGCAGCTTTAGCAGTCCCCTTAGTTTGGAATTGATTCCCAATGCCCATTCGGACATCAAGGAGGAAAAGCTGGTGGACAGAGAGAACGATAAAGGAGAGCCACCCACTAAAAATACAGGAAAGAAGGGGTTAGGCATTAAGGGAAAGCCACTACATAAAAAATTGGTGCTATCTAAAAATTTGTAAAGGATTTGGGACCTGCAGATACTGCTACACCTGTGTGTGCTGCAGTCATGCCTGTTGCCACTGAGCAGGATGGAGAGAGCTTCTTTATTTAACGCAGTATGTTAAAGCATGCACTGCTGCCTGGAAGAAGAGCAAAGACTTCCATTGTGTGAAGCTTCAGATCTGTGGTTCACCTGGTGTGCCATATCCAGCGTATGGTTAAAAAAAAAAAAAAAAAAAGATCAACTGTGGGAAGCCAGGTATTCATCTGGGGACACTGACTCTTCGGTGACATCTCCAAGCAGAGCGTTGTGTACATTGGGCTGTGGCTAACAGCCAGGTGTCTCAGCTGTAAGCGCTGTAGGGACAGTGAATATGCCTGTAACGTGTCAATCATCTCCCCAGACAGCAGTTTTAGCCGTGGGAGTTTGACGTATGTTCTCAGCTCTTACATCGGCAGTGACAGTGTGGCAGAGCCAGCGGGCTGGTTTTTCAGCTGGAAGAGGACGAGTGGACTGCAAATGTGCCTGGGTAGACGAGAGCTGTCAAAGGGATTTGACATAGATGTGGGTCGTACCAGTGCAGCCGTTGCAGCTGCAGCAATAGTGGATCCTGGAGCATCTGGAGAAGATAGGAGTTTTCTTCACGGAAGCAATACTATCAAAAGCCTTTTGATGCCAGAAATTAGGACAAACACATCTGTTGTCTGGAACTTCTCAGTTGACCCTCGGTATATCTGGCACGCTCCTTGCAATGTTTGAAAAGTGTGTTGGGCAGGGCAGGGACTCGCCTTGGCACTTCCATGTTGCAGCAACACCTGCAGACCACGCATCCTGCACACTGGGCCAGGACCTAAATTTAATGGTGCTGTTGGTAACCTGAAGCTCAGGAAGCACTTCTGGATTTTTCTATTGTTCCACATGAATTTTTGCCTCATGAAGGTGATGTATTGAGCTATTTCTTTTCAACGGATAGGCTTAGAGCCCAGTTGTGGTTTAACATCTCCAGGCTTGGGTGTTCCTGTTGCATCTTTGCCTACTGAGGAGGTGCTTGGTGGGAGAAAGGACATAAATCTTAACCATGGGACTCAGACTCTTAACTACATACTGCTGTGAAGAAACTCGGGTATGAGAATGCACTTAAATAACAGATAAACAGAGCTATTATAAAATTGATTACTGAAGACACTTTTTTTTTTTCAATGCAACTTATTAGAAGTTCATGCAGATTGTGGCACTAGACAGTCAGTTCCCATCTATAACGTGACTATACAGCATTGTAAAAGAAAAGTTTTTCATGGCTTTGGAGAAAGCACAACACAAAAGTATGCATTTAACTGTTGATATGTGGACCCTGAACAAACCACGGACTACTTGACAGTGACGGCCCAGGGATATCTTTTGATACACTGCACCAGCAGAAGTCCCCTTTTAGAAAACTGGCAGCTCCCTCCCACTGGCTTTGCTAAAACTTCTGCAGTAGGAAGTGTCCTACAAGAATCAAGTTACCAAATTGATGTGTGGCTTTCCCTTAATCCCCTCACCCCTGGCTTTCCAGCTTCTGACAACACTGCCGATGCTGTGTGCACAGTGCTAGGTGCCAGCTGCCATGTTCTACATATATTTTAAAATTAATGATTCAGGGCTTTGAACACAGGAGCACTGAGAACAAGTTAGCAGGTGCTTAAGAGATTCGCTTGCTCGTTCTGCTGAGGTCCATCAAATTCTTCAGGAACTCCAGCATTCAAACCATTTTCCACAGGGTCACTTGAAGCAGGAAATAGCTGCTCAGTGAACCTCTCTCTACCTTTTATATGTTAAAGTGATTTTAAAACAGCAGAAGGTGGAGCTGCATCCCACTGGGAGGGAGAATGGGACTATTCTCAGCTCATTCCAGTGGTCCCAGATGTCTGATGGGTGCAAGATTCTTGGCCTGCAGGTGGAGGCCAGTGGGGAACTGCATTTCTTAGTCATGTGCTGCCATCGGTCACATCCTTCTGGCTTTGCAGAGCATGTGGAAAGACTTTCAAATCAAAGGTGTCACTGTCGCTCTTGACCTGCGAGATGGGTGAAATATCTTAGGCTTGAAACTGATTTTCTACAGAGTGGTGCGCTCAGATCTGAATGCTTTGTCTTGGCCACTTTAATAGATCCCTGCTTAAAGGTTGCTTTGAAGAGTTCCTTCTCCTGCATCTTGATGTGTCAAGCTAAAGACAAATGTGTACTGAAGCAGTGTCTGATCTGATGAGTACTTCAGTACAGGGTTATTCTTTGACAGTTACAGAAACACGAGGCTTATCAGCCCTTTCAGGAACAGATTGATTTATCTCTCATCTTAAGGAAGAATGTCCTAATTCAGGTCCCTCAAGTGGCACATGTTCAAATAGAGTTGCTCCAGCCAGCAAGGGGCAGCTGTGCCTCACGGCTGTGGTAACTCACAGCTCTGACTCTCACAGATCATGACAAAAGGTGACCCCGACTCGCTGGCGGAGGAAGCTGAAATGATCATCTGCTTCAACCTTTGCCTTCTTGGCTGGCAACCCGGCCGTCTTTGCTCTGAGAGGGTCTTGAGTGCTGTAGCCCCCAGTCTCAGAACATGTCCCCAGTCCAGGTTTAGGCAGTATGTAACAGCTAGAATTGACTAAAACAAATGTAAAGACTAGGAATTATGGCTATTCTGCTTCAGCTTTGGACAACTTAGCTTTAGATTTTCATACAGAGAATGAGATGTGTTAGCCAGAGGTTCTTCTGTGCTTCAGATGACATGAAGATGTGTGGTTTACGTACACATCATAATGCAGTGTTCTATATGTAATCTGTGACATCTAGCGCACACTGCACTTTCGGTCTGTGGAGTGCGGTAGCAAGCAGGTAGATCGGCAGCAGCTGTTTTGCAGCTGGGGTAACGCTGACTGCTATAACTCCACGTGGAGTGTCTAGTGCTCTTCCTTTCTTGTCATCTTACTGTCCTAATAAACAGGTGAGTTAAGCATCTTTAATATTTTTGTGAGAAATTAAAGGCACAAAGTAGACCAGCAAGAGAGACTGTCCAAGTGAAATACTTTGTGCTTTATAACCAAAAAGTACCCTTAGGTAGGTGCAATAATACTTCTCTCATGCATTTGTTGGGGTGCAAAAAAAACTTTTGTTCCCTTCTTGCTCTTTGGTACAGGACAAAGGCAGGTCAGCAGCTGGAAAGTTAGACCAGGGAATAGGACTGTTTCTTCAGTACCAAGAAAGACAAGCTTGTAAAACAAACTAGACAGACTTTCATTGTACTATTTATCTTCTCTTAGCAAACGTAAAGTTTATGGCACTTTTGGGCATGTTTTTCCTGAGCTCTAGCTACTGCATCTGTAATTATTTAATTTTTTTTACAAAATTAAATCAAAATATCTTCAGACAAAATCTTTACTAAAGTTTTGGAGAAAAAAGAAGTGTTTAAAATTCTCATCAACTTCCATTAGAGACCTGCTGAGTGCTCCAGAGTTACTCATTTTATTCAGACTTTCAGGGGTTAGTTTGGTTGATTTATGTTTAGCACTCAGATTGCCATATTAACTGATACTGGTTTAAAAAAAAAAGTTTTTGAGTTAACTTTTTTTAAAATGAAAGGACTTTTATGGAGTTTAGACCTATGAGTTTTTTTCGGTTTGTTTTGTTTTGTTTTAAAGTTTTGCTTTTTTCCCATTCCTTAAAGAAGATCTGTTCAAATTCTGAACAGCTCTTGAAGTCTGCTCAGGAATATGGAAGGCAAGAAGCAAAATGCTGTGCTGCTTGGGCATTCAAAAGAGCCAAATCTGAGGGGATTTCTTTTTTCCCCCATGGTGGTGGATATAGTAATGGTGCATTATACAGATGTCTCTCACTTCCTAGGGAAAAGAAGTGCCACCTTCTAGACCATGAATTCCTTTTGATTTGTATTTGAATGCCTCTGCTCAGCAAAGCAGTGGTCCTTAATTGCCATCTATTTAAGCTTGTGCAAACTGAAGAAATCGTGCTTGAAATTTAATTTAACTATCAATGGTATTGGTAACACATTTGGAAAAATGTTTCTAGTCAAACTTCTACATGAAGGAGCACCAGTAATTTTTAGAAGTAGATGCATAGCAATCTGTATGACACAAAGTCTGGTTTTGAAGGTGCTAAACGTCAAAAGTGAATAGTCACATTGATACTGAAGAAGGGAAGAAAACCTTGCACTTAACTACTGTTTTTATTCCGTTTGTCAAGCAGTCAAAAAAACAATAACTAATATGAGAACCCAACTTTTCCTCTCTTTATTTTAGATTTGGGAAAATTCCCTGCCAAAAAAAAATATCCTGGAAAATTCACTAGTGTTTGTGTGAGTAAAAGGTTCCAACCTTTTATTATTAATTTGTAACAACTATTTCATTCAGTTTTGTCCAAAAGAGTCAGAAATACCTTGCACAGAAATGTGCAGCATTTTAATGAAAGGGGTCAGAATCACTTTAATTTGAACTTTATCTGGTCTGGTTGCAGGTTTTATGGCATTTAGTATCTTTAAAAAATTAAGAATCAAAGTATCTGACTTCACATCAAAGAAACTGCCTGTGGCTAAATAAAATCAGTTTCAGCTCTGGTGGCACCAAAAAATCATCAGCTGTTGAATTGGACCTACGCCATCTTTTCAAACCTTCGGTGATCTTGCAGCAATGGATAATGATGGATATATGGATTAGGGAACAGCATGTGGTGGCAAACTTGTATTTGCTCTGATGTAAAAAGAAAACAAATTATTTCCTAAAATCAAAATAATTCAAAATTCTTGGTATCATGCAGCCATGCCACTTGCAAAGTGAGCATTTCCCTGCCTCTCAAAGCTTGCTGTATCCTTGATCTGCTGTCTTCCTGCTGTTAATTGATTGCAACTCTACATGTCTGATCAGGCCTAAAAGTTGTTCTCAATACGGACATCATACAACATATACTGTGCACGCTTGTGTGTATAGATATGTTTATACTGTATGCATGTACATACGTATGCATATTTGTGTGCTGGCCCCAAAATCACTCATGTTATAAAGCATCAGCCTTGAAGGCATATTCATCAAAATATTATGTAGATCTTTCATTTTTGCCAGTTCCCTCAAAATGAGAGACATTTTATGTAGTCTTATGTGGCAAATAGCCAAAAATTCTAATTTTTACTGTCACTGTTGCTGACTTTATTATCACTCACTCTTGGTGTGTGTATAAACACATATGTGTATGTATATACATATTTGTGTATTTATACGCACAAGTATGTTTTTGCTGTACAGGTAATAAAGATGGGGGAAGGTTTTTGTGTTTTCTTAATAGGTGAAGAAATCTTGAAGACCAGAAATTGCAAGAAATTGCAACTTACTGAATTTTAAATTAAAAAAAAAAAAAAAAAAAAAATTTAAAATTGTCCGGCTGTGGAAGATGGATCCTCATTTTTGCAGCCACTTTGAATCACAAGTTCATCTTTAAATGCCCTGGGTTTTTTGTTGGTTTTTTTTTGGTTTTTTTTTTTTGAAGAGCTAACTAACCCTGGCTGTCTCCAGTCTGACAGTATTCAAATGGACTTGCTTCCTCCATTAGTTGTAAGATGTTTAAAAGCACATCCTATGTTTGAATTGTGGATGAGAGGTTCCCTTGGCAATGTGAGAAGGAAAATTCTTTCTACCCCTTTATTATTAATTCATGGATTCAGTGTTGGTTCGGCCTACAGGAGAAGTTTAACTGGAAGTCTTTGAAGATCATTATCTTTGCTGAAGTTGTCCAGGTATGTGAACTTGAAGATCCATGGTGATTGGAAAATACTGTTTAATATGTCGATGTATTTTATAAAAATTATTAGTAACCACAGTTAATCATTGACTGAATTCAAATGTATGACCAATTTTTTAAGAAGTGACTCTCTTACGGGGCTTGCAGCCACGCGCAGTAGTTTTTTGTGTGCTCCAAGGCGTATAACTATTACTAAGGACACAGAAGAGAACACTTGCTGACAAAACCCATGGAGTTTTACAGAAGTTTGACTTAGTATTGGGATAGTTTTTGTGACCAGCTGACTTCAAGACATTGCCCCCCTCAAGAGACTAATTTGATTAACAGAAAGCGGCTGTAAAAATGCTTATTACTTAATTATTTTTCACTTACACCTTTCTTTAGGGTAACTTTTAAAAAGAAGATTTCACTGATCAAGCCAGTAGAAGACTTTTCAGTCCAAGAAAGAGTGAAGCCAGTTCTTTCCAAGAGTGGAGGAAGCCCTGTTGGGTGAACCCTTATAACCTGAGCTTGTTCTAAGAATTTGTCCATTATGTCTAACCAAGGAGATGACTGCTACTTCTACTTCTATTCCACATGTAACAAGGTATGTTTGGGTTTCTTTTGCTTTGGGTTTTTTTTTCCCGTTCTAGTTTTTAAGAGAGGAGGGGGAGGAGACACACAGATTTCTGGTAACTTAATAAGCAGTTAGCTTCTGCTTCCAGTTCTAATAGCATGGACATTTTTTTAGGCTGTACTATTTTATTTTCGTTTTTGTTCATTTCCTTTTGGTTACAGGGAGACAGCTGTTCCTTCCGCCACTGTGAAGCTGCTCTGGGGAATGAAACAGTCTGTACGCTCTGGCAGGAGGGTCGCTGTTTCAGGAATATCTGCCGATTCAGACACATGGAAATCGATGTGAGTATTTGCCTAAAGACGTGTTCTCAAACTAAATCACTGAAAGCATTTTTCATTGCTGTAGGTGGACTGAATGTGCTTTTACATGATAGATTTACTTGCTATAAAATGATACTGGTTTCTATTACTGGGAAGGGGATGGGAAGAAGTTGGGGGAAGAAAAATCAATGTCTCAGGTATATCTCAGCAAGAAATTTTTGTATTAGGTGCTGACATTATTTTCTTAACAGAGGCAAAAACAACCACATTGATTGGACTGCTTAAATGTCTGGAGCAGGGTGGTAGTAAACAGCCTGCACTAGCCTCCTGAGGGCTAGGCTTGATAATGGCCTATCGGGTCTCTTCTGTCCTGGATTTCTTCAGATAACGTTGCTCTAACCTCTTGGGATAGTACAGGGTGGGGAGAGAAAAGATGGGAAGGAACTAAGGCTCTGAAAGCTAAGTTCAGATAAATTTAACCTAGGCAATTTAGAACATTTTTCGCTCTGAACAATCCCAAGTTGTATTGGTTTAACCCACCCTGAACTGGTGTGTGAGAGTGCCTGTCTTAAACTGAATGATAGGAAAGCTAGATAATAGGTAGTTGTTACAGCTTACGCAAACTTTGTGGGTATGCCCTGAAATACTTTTAGTGATAAATTGACCTTTGAAATGATGTTTCAGCACTGCAATAGTCCTATCTCTGGCATGATGTGAAACTATGTCTCTTTGCAGATCTAAGGTGAGTGTTATCATGAGCTTTTCTTTCTTTCTGTCATCAGAAAAAACGCAGTGAGATTCCTTGCTACTGGGAGAATCAGCCAGTAGGCTGTCAAAAATCCAACTGTGCTTTTCATCACACAAAAGGACGTTATGTTGATGGACTCTTCTTACCGCCAAGCAAAAGTGAGTTTCTTAGGTCCTTTTTCTTTCTTTAAGTATTAAATAATTAATTTTTAATATTACTTATGAGTGGGTACAATACCGTAGAATACATCAAGTAACTGTTCATTTATGAGTGCAGGGAGAAGTCTGCAGTCATAGGCTCTCAGCTAAACGGAATGTAATTCTGGTATTTAATTTTTTCTTTCATGCTCAGCTTCTCTGTGCTTTGTGCGATTGTTGCCTTTCAGGTTGCTTTCCCCTCATTTAATCCTTTCTGGGTGGTAGGACAGTGAGTTTTGTGTGTGAAGGGAAGCCATTGTTTGTAGTGTAACCAGGGATGGGGAATAGGACACTCTAAATTCAGTAGCCAGGTGGGTTATCTACCTTATCTACCGTATTTGCGCAGTGAGTGCAACATTGGGGTCAAAGTTTTAAATGGCCAAATTACAGATGATCCTCGTCTTCCTCTAGCTACACTTCCAAGTCCACCTGAGTCTGCAGAAGACGATGTGAAAATGGCTCAGATGTCACTGCAACAAAACAAACTTTCTGTCCAGTCAAATCCCTCTCCACAGCTGAGGGGAGTGATGAAAGTGGAAAACTCTGAAAATGTCCCAAGTCCTACGCATCCCCCAGTTGTAATCAATGCTGCAGATGATGATGAAGATGATGATGGTGAGCATTTTTTACTTCTTGAAGGCATTTCTACCATAAGTGACTGTATAAGTCACAGAATACCTGAACCGTGTAGTGGTTAAAGCTACAGATGAGTCTGGAGTCCTAAATATTTTTTTCCCAGTATAGCTCTTTTACTTATGAGTTCATCAAGTCAATATAGCTATTTAAAAAAATCCTTCTGTAAACATTTATTTGTGTTTGTAATTAAGAATATAAACAGAATATGAAACATGGACTGAAATGTCATTGTATGAGCTACATAAACATGAAAAATCTTGTCTAATCTCTACTGCATACCTGAATGGGTTTATTTTTGCCTTTCAGACCAGCTTTCTGAAGAAGGAGATGAAACTAAAACACCTGTCCAGCAACCAACTACAGAAGCCCATAATGGATTGCGGATAATTTCCACTAGGAAATCCAATGCTAATACAAAACAAGGTATTCTAACAGCTGTAGTAGGATGGATTGGAAGGAGAATTTGACAATTAACTCAAAAGCAATCAATATGTTCTAAAAATATGATACAACATAGGGTAGCTGGATGGAGTCAGTTATTTCCATGAGCTCATTCCTATCTTAATACTGTCATATATCCCTTGGGTCAGACAGGTAGGAGTCAGTTATTTCCATGAGCTCATTCCTGTCTTAATACTGTCATATGTCCCTTACTGAGACTGAAACTAAAACTTAAGTAAACTAAGGCTAGATATAAGGAAGAAATTTTTTACAATGAGGGTGGTGAAACACTGGCACAGGTTGCCCAGAGAGGTGGTAGATGCCCCATCCCTGGAAACATTCAAGGTCAGGTTGGACAGGGCTCTGAGCAACCTGATCTAGTTGAAGATGTCCCTGCCCGTGGCAGGGGGATTGGACTAGATGACCTTTAAAGGTCCCTTCCCACCCAAACTATTCTGTGGTTCTGTTCTATGATTCTAGGTAAACTCCTCCTTGTTTACTTTTATAGAACAAAAGAGAGCCACAGAGTGGCGTTCAAATGCCTGCAAATGTGTCCTTTCAAACATTGTGGAAAGCCGTGTCTAATGATAGAGGAATCTAATATGTAGGTGGATTAAAATGCTTAAAACTATAGGTTTTGCCCTGAAGGGTGGGAGAAGGGGTGAAGAAAGGTGCCAATTGCTTACCAAAATACCATCCATTCTATGGCTTTTTTACTTGTGGGGAGTGTTGACAGGGTTTATTTGAAATTCTTTGGAAAGGTTCTGATTTGTAAGAAGCTTGAGGATGTGTGCTCTTCAACATGTGCCTTTAAGCCTAAGTTTTGTTTTTTCAGATGACAATTTAAATTTCGGAATAAAAACACTTGAAGAAATCAAATTGAAGAAACTAAAGGAAAAAACAAAAAAACAAGGTGATGAGTTAATATCCCCTACTTTCCTATCCTTCTGTCTTCTGTTCATCTTCATCTTTTTTTTTCTTTTCCTTCTGATAATACCTGAATAGTTGGCTATGCATTAGCGAATACAATTATTTGCAAAAGAAAGGAAAGTTTTTTGCACTATTGGGTTCTGACTGGGAGATGATTGCAGCTGAGAGCTGCTTGAGGGACAGACTTCCATGTTTAGCTGGGGGCCTTGAGCTACTTTGGCATGCAACCTGTTTTCTTAAACTCAAACAGCTGGTATTCTAGATTGCAATTCCAAGGGCAAATCAGAGGAAAACAGCTCATCTCTCTTATTTACATGCACTGGTCATTGTATGTTGGACAGTAATGAATAACTAATGTTTTTGGACTTCGTGATAGTTCTTCTGTTTTGTTCGGTTGGGGTTTTTTCCTAAACATCCTTATGTTTTGCTTGCTCCGATCAGAAGGTCCTTCAGGAGTTTCTGTTCATCCGCTCCAATCTCGGACTATTCCTGTGCCAGAAAAGGAAAATGTACGGACAGTAGTGAGAACTGTGACTCTGTCTGCAAAGCAAGGTAATAATGAATATTATTGCTTCCATTTCATGGCTCTTAAACCGAAAGGGACTGAAAGTCCCTGGTTGTGTTGGAAAGATATGGCATTTGTAGGTGCTCAGTTTGTTGTACTGCAATGAAAGATCTAGAAGTGTTTTTTATCAGCCTGACATTAAGCCATAGCTAGTCATATATTATCACCATCCTACGGACTCTCAAATGTGCTTAATTTGACTTTGGTGTTCCTGAGTTGAGTGAGATTTGTGAATGAGCTAACGTGTTGACAGTGCGTGACAGAATTAGTGTTTGGGTTAAGTGCAGTAGCAGCAGAGGGAGAGGCTAATGTCAAAACAAGTGTCAGTATGCAAATAAGGGGATAACTGAAAAACAAGGGAGTAATGAAAGGGAAGACCTATAGAAGATTGTATTATACAAGTAGCCAGTTTTTGAAGCATTGAAGAGGCTGAAGTGGCAGTTGCAGACAGTAGCGTGATATGAGTCTGTGTGTAAATGGTGGTGTTTACATCTGCACAAATTCCTTTTAAAGGCAAAAAACATGTTGAACAACTACTTGTAGTCATTTGTTTATGTGATTTGGCTACGAAAAGAGTGTCTTTTTTTGGGACATGGGCTAGAAGGACAGTGCTTTTACTGGTTACTGGTTTCTGTGCACTAAAGAGATTATTCTTTGTTTTAGCGGAGGAGCCTGTGATTCGACTGAATCTTGCTGAGAGACTGGGAAAACGGAAAGCCTCCATAGGTAGGAGCTTGTTGTGAGCTGTCGTTTAAACATGCCCTCATCTAAACATGACTACATTTAAGGGTATTTTTGCTGAATGCAAACACATGTATATGTTGACTGCAGAAATGGCAAATTTTGTTAGCAACTGAAAGGCAAATACACGAAAATATACGTGGAAGAATTGAAGTTTGTGGCTGACTGTTCTAAAATCCTTCTCCAGAGAAATGTTCTTGAAGTATTTCTTGTTTTCTTTCTTTCTGAAGCTGGTAAAAGTGTCCTTCCTCTAAAGCGCAACCTTGCTGAAAGGCTGGGGAAGAAGATAGAGATTCTGGAGAATGCTGACAAAGCACCAAAGAGAGGTACAGCCACTAAACAGACATCTGGATTTGATGCACAGATTTTCTATTTAGTTTTTCTGTTTGTCCTTTCTTCTAATGATTCTTTTTGCATGTTGGTTGAGGGCTCAAGGTAACTTTGAATCCCAGCGAAGTGATCTCCTGTCTCATTTCGAAATGTGAAGACAAAATTGAGATTTATGTAGTCTCCCTAACATTTTCTGTTCTGTCTTGTAGTTCAAGTCCCCAGGTCTCTGAAGGAGAGGCTAGGATTGCCTTCTGAACAGACCAGTACAGAGACAGGTAATAACTGGATATTAAATATGCCTTCCCTTTTTTTCTTTCCGTGAACTTCCATACAGCCCTAAAAGTTAATTTTAAAAAACTGCCTGATTCCTCTCGCTCGAGTGCTGAAGCTGTCCTGATGGCCGCTGTCAGAAATCTGGCTCTAAGTGTGTGTGTGTTTTACACTTGTGCCTTGTGAAGGTTTCATGCTCCTGCTGTGAACCGTCCAAAGCTGCAGTATGCTTACACACAAGTAGAATAAAACCACCGTTCTAGAACCACAGAGGTTTTTTGTGTCACAGCTCTCTCTGGATAGCACTGGTTTTCAAAATACAAGTACTTAAAGGAGGAGGAGAATACTATGCAGAATGATACTGTCCTAAGATGCATTCCTGGGAACACTCAAACCTAGTTTTCCTTAGCACTGTGACAAATCTTGGAGACTTTAAATATTGTTGGACGCTCTTTAAATGTTGGTGCTTCTCTTTTTTTGATGATGACAGAGAAGGCTGCTAAGCCAACAGGAGAGATCCATGTGAAAACGCTGGAGGAAATTCGTCTTGAGAGAGCTAATCAGAGACGAGGAGAACCTCAAGCGAAATCCCAGACTGAAGGACGTTGTAAAACAGAAGATCCCAGCTCGGGGGCAAAACCTTCCCCTGCAGTTCGCATCAAAACTTTCTCAGGAGCCCTGGCTGAAAAAAACCACAAGCGATTGGAAGAAGAGAAGCAAAAACCAGAAGAGTTTCCTACCAAGACAAGAGTTGAGAGTGAGCCCAAGAAGCAGAGCATACTTGCTCCATCTGTGCCCAGCAAAATGCATCTGGCAGAGCCGGCAGGCAAAGTCAAGCCAGCAGGAGAAGTGCGAATTAAAACCTTGGAAGAAATCAAGCAGGAGAAAGCTCTGCGGATGCAGCAGAGTGGAGAAAATGTGCCAGCTCCACCAGCACAACCCGAACCTGCCCCAACAGGGAGGAGATTGTTACGGATCACAAAGCTAATAGGTAATAAGATGATTTGGTACCTGCCCTGGTTAAGTGCTTCCCCTATCAAGCAAACTCAGTTTGCTCAGGATTCGCTTTGCTTTTTCCTCCTATGTATCCTTTTATCCTGTAGAGGATAAAAGACTTTAAGGCTACAAAGTCAAAAGGCAACTAAGTGCCAGAATATGCAACCATATTATTTTCCATGAATTACATGATAGTTTTCTGTATTTCCCACTGGAAAATTCATTCATTGAGGAGTTTTGTAGTCTAATTCCTCTCTTCTGTTTTTTCTGCCATCTGTTTGTGGTATGGGATCTTTCCTGTGCTGAATCCAAGTTTACCTTCCTCTTTGGCATATGTGTTGTTTAACTTAGTTATTGAGGTGTATGTGTTTGCGAAGCATGTATCAACTTCTTAATGTGAGGGCCAGTTGTCAAAAATGACAAAGCATTAAAGATCTCGTCGTTAAGATTATGTAAGCCCTGTAAAAAGAGATAGTGTGACTGAGGGAAAGACAACTCGAATGCTGCATGGATTGCTTACTGTAGCCTTTCCCTCTGCCCCATTATTAGACATGAGGAAATAAACACACCAAGGAAACAGAGGTAACCAGGTTTCTTTATTTCTGCTGTTGACAAAATGGGTTTGGTTTTTTTGCTTGTTTTAAAGCACCTGGAAGAGAAGAAAAGAAGATAGTGGAATTGAGCAAGCCTTCTCCCAAAGCTGTCTCTGTACCTGCAGAGGTGAGTCCTTTGTGAAGACATACATACATTCATAAAATTTTTGATAAATTTTGTTATGTTTTGTTTGCAAATCGCTGCATGCTCCCAGTTTGAGTGTGTTCCTACCTTTCCGCATCTTGTAAGCGCTGCAGTGAAGTCATAAGTCCTGTCACTTTCAATAACATTTCCAGACAACGTTGTAATGCTCAAGCTTTGAATTAATCTGATTATACCTGACAATGAATAAGAAACCCTATTAGCGCCAGATAAAATCTGTGAGGTTAATGTGGAGGGAATGTTTTTGTTCTCAGTGACTTTATCTGTCAGACTTGAAGGATATCTTAAAATGCTGAGGTAAGTATTTTAATAGAAAAGGCTAAAGCTTTGTATTAGAGGAAATCAGTCTGTCAGTGAATGCTGTATTGGGGAGCTTGTATGACTTTCTGTTGCTTAAAAAGAATGTAATACATTACAGCTAGAGTCTTCTGCTCTATTAAAGAAGCATGCTGTGTTGGGAATTGCAGGCTTTTGAAACAGTATTTCCATAGCGAAGTATTTCATCTTGTTACAGGCAACATTTTATGGAAAAAATGTCAGATCTGAATGGTATTAACATGCTTTGTTCCACATGGAGCCATTTCGGAAGGATTGCCACTCAGATTTTCTTAATGAAATCTCCATATATTTTTGTTCTATTAGTCCTCTTCTTTTGTTTCTTTCTAGCCTGCTGATCAGAGCGCAACTAATTCTAAAGTTCAAGTGAAGAGCCTTGAAGAGATAATGAGGGAGAAGCGGCAACTGAAACGACGCCAAGAAGAGAAGCTTCAGAAGGAAGTGGCTGCTGTGCCATCTCCTGTTGAAAAACCAATCAAGGATAAAACTCCAGCGTCAGGGAGTCCTGAATCCACCGTGGTTTCAGGGTCAGCTTATCAACTTGCGAAGAGGATATTGGTGAAATCTCCGGAAGATGGGGTTGAAAGCCCAGGAAAGGATGCTGCTGTATCACCAGGGAAACAGGCAGCTCAACTTCTGGAACAGAAAGCTAGAAGTAAGTGTTGACTGTATGTTAAAGAGTTACTTTAGGTCATGTTTTGAAAGAAAGACAGAAGATGACAATTTTCGCATTGTAACTCTGGCTCCTTTTTGTAACTTTGCTCCTTTTTATGGCTTGTTGGTAAACAGAGTTTACTATGTTGATAATACTGCTGAGAATCTGGGAAATGGCAGTGTAATTGTGCTGGCCAAATATATTTAACTAGAAGGATTATGAGACTGTTAAGAGAACCTGGTTATTTTTTTTTTCCTGAGGCAGAGTGAGACTGTATTAGTTCTCTCTTCCTTTTACTCTAGCAACATCTAAGGTGTGCCTGAAGCCTTTGGATGGGAAAGCCACCTCCCCCACAAAGCAGACACTGAAACGTAAGGCAGCTGAGAGTCATCCCTCTGCTGTGGCGGCTGTGAAACCATTGAGTACCACTGGTGGTGATACAAAGGAGCCTTCAGCTAAAAAAGCAGCTGTGGTAAGTACAATGGCTGAGGCAGCAGTGGGTCCCTAGTAAAATTTATGCCCAAGTTTTACCCTCCTCTTGGAGAAGAGGTGGAAAACTGAACTGTTCTACAGGTCTCTGTTGCCTTTTAAATCCAGACGTGGTCTACAGGATGGTTGTTGTACCTTTCTGCTTTTCATTAGATGAATGGCAGCGTTTACATAATACCTGTGATGATTTCTCTGTGGTGTGGAGGATTTTGTCCATTAATGCCATGTTCTTAAAAAAGACACAAGGTCATTAGTAAACTTTGGGTGCATACTAACTTTTCTTCAGGAGTGCCCTGGTTCTGTATTTTGGCTAAGGCTCAGCAATGCCAGAGGAGAAGCAGTGGAGGAAAAATCTGCTAAGAAGTCTTTTACCTGCGTGTCATAAAAACTGTCTTGTGTCTTCCTAGGCCATTGTTCCTGCTTTGCCAGAGGACAGCCTGGTCTCCATACCTGGGAGAGAAAAACCCCAAACCAGGTAACAACCACAACTGAGTTTTTTTCTTGATCAGTGTGTCTTTTACGTGAAACGTAAGGGTTTTTTTCGCATGTGGAAAAATTAGAGTTTTGAGATAATTAATGCCAAAGTTCAACAAAGGAACAATTCGTCTGAAATAATTTTCTAGCAGCTAGCCGGAATGATTATTTAGATTCTTTTCTTAAAATGCTGCAAGTTGGTACAGCTTTTCAGTGACTTCTTGGGTTTTCTGAATGCCTGCAGAGGTTGACTTCTTAACCTTTTACAGCCAAATTAGTAAAGGTGGCAAAGTGTCTCTGGCTACAAAAATTGAACCTTCTTTGCCAGACCCCAGATGCTCTGTCTTCACGGATAAATCCCCAAACTGAAAAATGTACCTGCTGATACATTGGACTCTGAAAGTACCCTCAGGTTAATTGAATAACAATCCCTGTGTAAGGTTGAGGTGTAAGAGGGAGCTACAGTTTTAAGAGCTGGTTTGCAGAAAACATCTCTCTGGTTAAGGAATGTCATACACTGATTTGTTTCCTTTCTTGTTCTTCCAAGTCCTGAACTGCATATTGGAAGCCAGGCAGACTCTGTGGCGCAGTCAGAAGTCTCAAGCTCAACTTCAACTTCTTCACAAGTAGCGGTAAAGACGCGCCGGTTGAGCTCCACAGGGGCTGGGAAAGCACCTTTATCTGTAGAAGATGACTTTGAGAAGCTTATTTGGGAAATCTCAGGAGGCAAACTGGAAGCAGAAATTGACCTGGACCCCGGGAAGGATGAGGATGACCTCCTCCTGGAACTTTCTGAAATGATTGACAGCTGAACTGCATAGTCTGAAGGTTTAAAAAAAAAAAAAAAAAAAAAAAAATTAAAACTTTCTAAGCCGGATACCTGGAGGTCACCCTTTTTCTAGCTGAGGCTTTGCAATGAGTCTTAAAGCACAGTTGAACTGATAGAAATGGGCAGTATCTGCACTCAGTTGTCCTAAATTTCCCTGCTGGTCAGAGTCAAAGTCCTGTGCATCCATTCTGTAACTATCGGTGGCTACCTTCGACATTAAGAGGACAAAGCACTTGTTTGTTTTGGGACAGAGAGATTCCCATCTACAAACTCTGGTGGTTGTGAACAGATCTACTGATTCAGTGATGCTCTGAAGGCTTAAACTTAAAGCTTCTTCCTTCCTTCCCCCTTGGCAAAACTCAAAGTTCAGCGCGTTTCAAAGCTTTGGTATTCTGATTTCTTGGACAGTTGATATCTAAAGCCTGGAGTTACTATGTCAACTCTTGAGTTTTATTTATGTATGCTATCATTTTGACTTTAACCTTTTAGGGTAACTTAATGAAAATGTTGGGGTGGGAGGGAGCAGAACAGTTACTCTAGTATTTTGGACCAAACGTGCTGCCAAAGGTGGTGGTTGGGGTCAGTCCATCCAGCCTTACTTTGAATTATCAGGGATGATACAATATCGGCATGAAAAGCAGCAGCTCTACAGTACAGCTAGAATACCCCTGTCCCATTTTGTTGTACTGTACCAAAGCTTGGGGAGGTTTGATGCTTTTTGCTGATGTGAGTAGGATTCTGGGGTGGGTAGTCAGGATTCCTCTCGCAGTTTGCAGTAAATTGGTAAACTAAGAATTGGTTTAAGTGCCTATTGGTTCCAAGAATCGCTCCCCCGAGCTGCTGGCTTGTCTTCTGCCGGGAAGCAGCGGCCGCTCAGACTTGAGTTCAAACACTGTCGGCTTTGTCTGACCTCCCGCCGGCCGTGCGGCACCGACCCGAGGGGGAGTGTGTGCCTGGGCCGGCCATCTTGGAACCTGGCACTGCTGCGGGACCCACCGCGCTCTCCTCTTTGGGCATGCCCCGGGATCCTCCCTTGGGTCTCCCCTGCACCCCTGCCCCACCACTGAGCCTTGAGCTCCGTGTAGAAGTAGGTGCTGGAGGCAGGACTGGAGGTGACTGGTCTGCCTGGAGCATCTATGTGAATTTGTGACCCTGCAGAAAATAGCTGAGGCTGGGGTTTGTTGTGTCCCCTGCCACCAGTGATCGTTTTCCCTAGCAGATATATTTTGAATTATTTTCTTAAACTTTTGGAGAACTTTTAGTCTCTTCCCACTATGATTTGCGAAGCTGTAGGGGCCCTCAGGCATTTGCTGCTGGCAGAGGAAAAATCAGTTGTTTGAGTTGATTGTAAATACTTTCTCTTTGGAAGAAAACACTTTGTGTGCTTTGATAATCCACTGTGATGTCTTAGTTCCTAGAGGAAAGGTTTGAAACCAAAATGTAGAAAACTGCTGTTGCGGCTCCAGAAG
>NW_009234152.1:0-385 GCF_000690835.1 Fulmarus glacialis | reverse complement strand
TTCTGCCTCGGTCGCTCGCGCGCGGACGGGAGTGACGTCGGGAGAGAGGAAGAGCGCGCGAAAGCCCGGCGAGGAAGGCTTCCTCTTCCCTGCTTCCCTCCTCCTGCTCTGTCACCAGCCTTCGCCGCCCCTGGCCCAGGCTCTGTCCGTGGAGACGGGATTTGGTGTACGCCGTGGTTTCTGTAAATATTTTATTCTTCCATTTTATATTTGTATTCTATTTAAGGTATTGTATTAAATGTAGTCTGGCCTCCTCCGCCTTCACCTGTAGTTGAACTGTTCCACATAACAGCAGTTAACAGTGTTTTTAAATAAACCTGGCAGAGGAAGGGTGCGGGTGCGTGCTCTGTCTGTGGGGCGGGGGCTCCCCGGGGGTCGCTCCCTG
>NW_009234151.1:1509-1798 GCF_000690835.1 Fulmarus glacialis | reverse complement strand
GCTGGCGAAGGGTCCCAGGCACCAGGAGCGTACGCAGCGCGCTCACACGTGGGCTGAAAGGTTTATTTTGTAATTCAAGTTCGTTATTCCGGAGCCTTTGCAACGCCAAGGTCAGCGGGCATTTCGTGCTGCGGGTCTGGTGCCGGCTCCCCGCCCTGAGCTGCAGTTCCCCCCATTCCCGGAGAGGACATCGCTCTCCCGAGCCCTGCCCGGCAGAGCAGCGCGGGTTGCTCGAAAAAAACCCGCTTTGTTACCGAGTTTGCTGGCGGTCGCGAAGCCCCGCGGTGGC
>NW_009234151.1:1229-1476 GCF_000690835.1 Fulmarus glacialis | reverse complement strand
ATTTTCAAAACGACACAAGGCGCAGGCAGCCCCAAGGCCCAACAATTTACCTTTACGTGGCTACATTTTACAGCGCGCTCCGTTCAGATTCCCCAGCTCCCAAACCAGCCCCGCGCACACGCCCGTGTGACACCCGCGCACCTTCCTCGCCCCGACAAACGCAGCTCCGCACGCAGAAATGCTGCTCGGAGGCGGGGGGGTTAGTTAGAGCGACCGACATTGTCAGCACATCGCTGCGGCGCTCTTT
>NW_009234151.1:771-1154 GCF_000690835.1 Fulmarus glacialis | reverse complement strand
CTTTTTTAAAAAGTCATCACTTATTGTTTTAGGTTGTTAAGGAGAAGAGTAATTTTCAGAGCTCTCTTGGCTGTGAAAGCGAGGTTGAATAGAGTGGAATATTTCTCTTTTCTTTTTTTTTTTCTTTTTTTTTTCTCCTTCTCTTTCTTTTTGCTTCTGCAAAAGGCACCGGGGTTTTGCAGCCCCGTGTCCGCAGTGCGGGGTGCGGGTTTTTGCAGCCCCGTGTGCGCGGTGCGGGGTCCGGCCGCGTTTCAGCGCGGTGCGAGCCGCGCACACCGCCCCGGCCTCTCCCCGTGAGCTCTCCCAGCTCGGTAGCGGTAAGTAAGCTTCTGCAGCTTAAGGACTAAGAGGTTTTCAGTGCCTGGATATCTTAAGTGCTAGGG
>NW_009234151.1:419-734 GCF_000690835.1 Fulmarus glacialis | reverse complement strand
CAGCAGGAGCTGCAGTTCAGAAACCTCCGGCCGCTGAGTGAGCGCTGCTAATACAAACTGGAAGTGTCTATTTGGAGGGCTGAGCTCTGATTAAAATCAGGTGTTTAATACAATACAAGGCCCAACGGTTTATGGGGTTTCAGCTGAGGATTTTTTAGGGATCACAGTTCAAAACAGTAGTCCAAAGCTAAGGTTTCAATATCCCAGGAGTATTTATTTGCAAAACAGATTAAACACGGACACGAGTGTGTGGATCTTGCTGTATTTACATCGGCAAGGTAGTGAGAACTTCAGTTGCTGCGCGAAATCCCGTAC
>NW_009234151.1:0-296 GCF_000690835.1 Fulmarus glacialis | reverse complement strand
CTCGGCCGGCCGACGAGATATGCAAGGCAGCAGTACACAGTATATTAAAAACACAGTATGTTGTAGAATTTCATTTCATTGGACAATATTTTAAGCAGATGTGAGGCTCCTCTGGGAATTCGACTCTATTACCTGACTTGGAAAGGGGATGAACGCTCGTGTGTGCGCTGGGTGGGGGTTACGGTAGAATTCTCGGCAATTTTAACCCGGCCGGCCCGGAGAAGGGCAGGTACCGGGGGCGGCGGAACTGAACCGGAGATGGGGGTTGCTGTCGCTCGCTTTATCGCTCACCTCGG
>NW_009234150.1:0-4201 GCF_000690835.1 Fulmarus glacialis | reverse complement strand
CCCCCCGGCCTCGTCTGAAGCCGCGGCTGGGATGCAGCGGGCATTGCCCCCGCTCGGCTCGCTGCTTTCCACCCCCCCTCTCGAGCTGGGGGTATCTCAGCCCCCAGTGACTCTGACAACCTCTTTTGGCTTTGTCCCGGCAGTACCGCGCCTGGATCCGCCGCGACTACGGCAGGAACCCGTTCAAGGACCAGGAGGAGCTGCAGTGCTTGCTGGCCCGGCAGGAGCAGAGGCAGAAGGAGCAGCAGCTGGGGAGCAGGGATTGCTCCTGCCACCACGCTCCAGCTCCCACCTCCCCGCTCCCCTGCCACGCAGGTGGCACCGGCAGAAGCAGACGGATGAATAGATAAGCAGCTGGCTGCTCGAAGGCAGACATTGGCCCTGGGGCTTGGAAAACTCCGTATTCCCTTTGCCAAACGCCCATGGGGGGGTTCATGTCTAGGGCAGCAAGCAGCCAGCGCTGGCCTCGGCCGTGGGCTCGAGGGTTGGAAGCGGGGGGTCAGGACTCGCAGAGCCCCCCCTTGGCTGCCGGCTCCGTGTATACCTCTGGGCAAGCCAGTTAATTGATGACAGTGTTTTGCTCTGTCCCCTTCCCCCCTTCCCATCTTTTCCATCACCCGTAGCAGCAGCAAGCCCCGTCCCTCTCTCCAGCAGCCCGGTACCCGGGCGCTCCTCCGGCAGGGCACGGGGATGCCAACGCAGACCTTGGAAATCCACAGCAGGATGAGATGGGGAGAAGCCACCTTGTCTTCTGCTTTGCAGTGAAGCTGGAGGCCGATGCAGCCCGAGGAGGGAGGGACGGGGTGCGGGTGTGCTGCCAAGCCCGGCTGTCACCCCGTGGGATGGGGAGAGAGGCCAGAGGCTGAGCTGCTCCCAGGGCTGCAGATGCCCCTCGCTGTGTTTGGACTTTCCTGGTCCAGCCTGTCCTTGGCAGATGTCTGTCTGGCATTTTTCTTAACCCACTCCCCCCAGGGAGCGGGGAAATCCAGCGGTGCCGGAGGCTGCCCGTCCCCACCGCCTCCATCCCCGGAGCCGGAGCGGTTTTGGGTTTCCCCTGCCACCTGATCTGAATGTCCCCGATTGCAAAAGAAGCCAATGGCTTGATTGGACTCAGTCGACCCACAGACCAATTTAACGCTGTCCCTCTCCAACAACATTTTTAATATTGACAGACTGTGACCGTGTCCCTTTTTTCATCCCAAACTCATACGGTGCGTTTCCAAAGCATGGGCTTTCTTTGCCAGGACTCCCCACATCTGTCCTACCGGGGGGGTCCCAACCCATCGACACAGCCCTTCTGCATCTAAACCTTCAAATCTTCCACGCCAGCTTGGCCTTTTACCATAAATACCTTGCTTGGCTTCTCAAAAATACCTGTTCTGCAATCCATTTTGAGGGGAAAAAAAAAAAAAAAGTAACTTAAAATATTTCTAGGAATTCCCTTAATGAAAATTTCTGGGTATTCCGAGTGTGACAGCACTGGGGGTGACTTGCCCAACTCCTAATAAAGAGGAAAGTGATTAAACCCATGAGAATGGCTGGTCTTGATTTGCGGTGTTCCTGGTGGGAATGGAGGGATGGACTGACATGACCGCTCTGCCGCTGCGTCCTGTTTCCTATTTTCTTGATGAGAACCACCAGCAAAATTAAATATTTTAAAGACTCAATGTTTAGCCATAACGTACAGGATTCTGGCAGAAAAACTATGGGGGCTTTTCCCTGTCTTTTTACATTGAAAAAAGGGTCTCTCTGCTGCCTGTTATTCTACATGGAGGTACACCACGGTTCGTACCTGTAGTGCACGCTGTGCGGAAAAGAACCCCGAGCGATTAATGAGATCAAGGACCATAAATGCTGTTGATGGAGTGGACTGGAGGGAAGTTGAGCAAACCAGGTCGATATTGTATTTAATGCCCCCGTTATCATTTTAGGAAGCAGAAAAATGGAACTTGTGCACAGGAAAAAAAGAGAGGAAAAGTTGGTTTCTGGTGTTAATAGGAAGTCATCGGAGATATGTGATAAGCAGAGATTAGATTTGCAGTAGGTGTGATAACCTCCGCGGAGCGCTGCCGTCCCGTCACCTGTGCCAGCCTGGATGGCCGTGCCCCTTCCCATCCCACGACCGGGCATCCCGGGACTCAAACATTCCCCAAGGAACTGTGGCACCAAAGCGGCTGTTACCCCTGGAAATAATCCCCCTGATTTTGGGTATCACAAGGGATGCTCCCCGTTACCTGCAGCATCACCCACGCCTGGCCTCACAGCAACAACCGTTGCCCAAATAGCATCTTCTAAACCCAATTTCCCCCGAATTTAAGGGTGTCCCAGCTGAATATATGTATTTTTCCACTCTGGCCCACATCAGCGAGACCTGTGGTGGCTTTAGAACTTCTGGGCACTGGAAGGCAAGCCCTGAAGCAGGTAAAACCCGGCTGATTTCCACTTCTTTCCGCATTGCTAAGAGCTCCGCACGCTTTGCTGCTCAGCTCTCCCGCGCTGCATCAACCCTCCCGAAAGCCCCGTGCCTCTGGCGCAGGGAAAATTGCGCTGCTGAAGTGTGAATGAGCTTCCCGGGGTGTTGCTCACACACAAGGGAATAGTTTGCAAGAAATCCCTGCTGCCTGCCCCAGGGTGTGTTTTGCATTTTCCCTTGCCAGCCGCTGGCAGGGCTGCGGGGCATCTCGCTCCCTTCCAGCCCGCTGTTGCCAGCACCGTGAACAGCTGAAAAACCCATTTTAAGGGGTTTTTTATCTTTTCCTCCTCCTGCTGGGATGCCCCTCGCCCCAGGGAATTGAGATTTTGCCTTGCCAGGCTGCCCATGAAGTTGTGGAGCCAAATCGAAGCCAGAGGCGATGGAATCATCCCGCTGGCGGCAGCGTTGCAATTAGTCTCCAGCTTATTGGGCTCCAGAGGGAACGAGGGGATGGAGAGGTTTGATCATACAAAGCCCATTTAAAATACCCGAATTTGCCAGAACTTTTACAAAAGAAACAATTTTTTACTGGGGGTCTCCGGCTGGCGCAGGCAAGCAGGACCGGTGCCGTGGGGGTTGGCGATGCAAACCCCCCCTGCAAAGCTTAACTTGTTTCTTGGTAAAAAAAAAAGAAAGAACCCCCCCAACCATATCTGATTGCAAAAGCTGGTTTTGGCTCTCCCCGAATCTCCCAGGGGGATCTGATTAGGATCAGCTGGGTGTTTAAAAACAAGGGCTATTACAGCCATTATTTATTAGAAATGACAGTAGAGGTTGTGTACCTTAGATCATGATTTTTATTATACCATCTGTGCAGCTCCATACATTTCCCATTTCTCTGTATTACCCACATGGGAGTAATTATGGTTTTCTTTCAAGAAATGCGTGTGTAATCTGGTAATCCCAAAAAACCCCCTCTGAAGTCAGGCTGCAGATGTTCCTGTACGCTCTGCTGCGGCCCCGGCTGGGTACGGCTGGGCTGGGGCTGCTGGGCACGGCCGGGGCACCCATCCCTGCTGGGGGCACCCAGGGAGGGAGTGATCCGGCACCAGGGGTTGATCCAGGAGGGAACTGGAAACTGCCCAGGGATGGACTGGGCTGGGGCTGGGGCTGGACATGGGAAGGCTGGTCTGGGACTGGGGACACTGGTCTGGGACTGGGAAGGCTGGTCTGGGACTGGGGACACTGGTCTGGGACTGGGAAGGCTGGTCTGGGACTGGGGACACTGGTCTGGGACTGGGAAGGCTGGTCTGGGACTGGGGACACTGGTCTGGGACTGGGAAGGCTGGTCTGGGACTGGGGACACTGGTCTGGGACTGGGAAGGCTGGTCTGGGACTGGGGACACTGGTCTGGGACTGGGAAGGCTGGTCTGGGACTGGGGACACTGGTCTGGGACTGGGAAGGCTGGTCTGGGACTGGGGACACTGGTCTGGGACTGGGAAGGCTGGTCTGGGACTGGGGACACTGGTCTGGGACTGGGAAGGCTGGTCTGGGACTGGGGACACTGGTCTGGGACTGGGAAGGCTGGTCTGGGACTGGGGATGGACCGATCTGGGACTGGGGATGGACTGATCTGGGACTGGGGACACTGGTCTGGGACTGGGGACGGACCGGTCTTGGGAGGCTGAGCTCAGCCCGGGGACGGGCCCGCCGGGGGCTGCAGACGGATGGGACACGGGATGCTCCGGCCCGGCAGAGACCCACCTGGGCGGTTCCCGCCCCCGCCC
>NW_009234149.1:0-4813 GCF_000690835.1 Fulmarus glacialis | reverse complement strand
CCAGCCTTAATGATTCTGTGATTCTATGAAAGCCCTATTGGGTCTATTTGGACACTTTCTAAATAGCTGGCTTGATTCAGCCTTCCCCCTCCCATGTTGACACAGATCATGCCATTTTTGCAGACACAGGATGGTAGTGTTATCTCAGGAGATGGGGACATGCAGATCTTTGCATTTCCCATTGGTGCAGAGCTGCAGGCTGGCAACCAAACTGCATAGATGGCTGAGCATCACACCTTGGGCTGTCGAAAGAGCTTCCTCTGGCCAAAGGTGCTGGAGGCTGTGGCATCGGGACAGCCTCCCACCCTTGGTCTGCTGTGGAAAGGCTTGTCCGGCTTTGGAAAAACAGTGCATAGCTATTCCTGCCCCTGCGTGCCTCAGTGAAACCGTGGGTCCTGGGTTACTGGCTGTGACTCTGAGATAGGTATGGAGGTCTCTCAGCCCTGGGAAGATGTCTGTGGTCCTACTGATGGGACTAAGCCTGCCTTAATCTCACCAGGAAGGTGGTGATGTGACCACTGCTCCCAGGTGTGCTGCAGAGCTTAGAGGTGATGGGCTGGATGGTTTCATTTCCTTCAGGTCCCAGCCGGGTGCTTGGGGATCCTGAACCCAAGCACCAAGGCATCTCTGACCACCCATTGCTGGGTGACACAGCAGATCAGCATCGCCAGAGCAGGTGGGAGGGAGGGAGACTGTCAGGGTGGCTTTTTCTTGGTTAGTGTGCTGTGCTCCTTTACAAAGGGTCAAGCAGTCCCTCTGGAAAGAGATGGAGAAAGCCTCCTTTTATTTGCCTCTGTCCTGCTATTTAGGAGTTAACAGTCTGAATTCATGGCTGTATAAGCCCTACTCTTTGAGGTAAAGATTAAGGTGCGTCTCCCTCATAGCAGTGGCCTCCTCTGGGTGCCAACACATGTACTTTCCTACAAAAAAACCAGCCTCCTGCTTCTGTCTCCCTGCCAGGCAAACCTGGATCATATTATTTTCCCTCCTTTTCATGAGTACAGAGGCCACCAGTGAGCAGTTGTGGGCCAGGAGGAGCTGTGGAGACCCCTCATGCCTATCACTTGTCCTGCTGGTCTTGCACAGGGGCCTCTCAAGGCTTGTGGGTCCTGTCAATCTCCTCATATTATTTCCGTGTGAGTGGGTAGTAACTAGGGATTTAAAATACCTCTCACCCTCTCCACCACTGAGCCTTGTTAAGCTCAGACTGAGGTGAGCTGAAGCAGGATGATAACACAGATCTAGGTCTTTCAGGACGCAGAAAGGTGGACTCATATCCAAAAGATCAAGCAAAGCATTGGGAGTGCTGCATTGATACACCGTACGTATTGTGTGGCCCCATCTGGAGCGCTTTACCATTGCAGGAAAAATAGAGGTGGCTTCAGTATTACTAGCGTTGCAACCCAACTGGAGGTCCCAGCTGGGTTCCTGTGTGAGAGGCATTGCCCAAGAGCACACGGCGAAGCATTTGTGGGCTTGGAGAGTGGATCAACACATCAGTGACATCCCCCAAGTCATGCAGATAAGGTAGAAACAGGAACATCAGCCACGTGCCCTCATTTCCCAGCCAGGTCTGTGTCTGCAGGACCTGCTGCGTTTCTAGCACAGGAGAGTGACAGATTTGGAGATTTTAGAGATTGTAGAGATCTATATTGTTTACTTATTCAAGTAAAATCCAATAGGTATTTTTGTCGTGGGTTTTTGGTTTGTTGTTTGTTTTTTTTTGAAACCAAAATGAGTAGAGAAGTAGGTGAAAGTGGAAAATTGCATTTTCAGGTGTTTCTTTAAGGCTTTCACCTTTTCAGGCACTGTTTCGTGTAAAAATTCATCCAAGCATCTTAAGTGGGTGTAAAAGCAAAGAGAGTCAAAAGTTTGAGATTAAATGTTTTATTCTGAAATACATTGTTGCATCTGAGATGAAATTCCTTCTTTTGACGGAAAAATTGAAAAGGCAAAAAGGTTCTTTTCAGTTTTCCCCTCAAAGGCCACTCTTCATTTTTGCTTCCCCCCAAAACCATCAGTTCCTGACATGGTTTTGCTTTGTAGAGATCAAAGGAGAATTAATCAGTATGTTAAAATAAATACGTTCTCTTTTATCTAGACCTAGCATCCTACCTGCTAAGAAATGCCACAATAAAGTACATTAAGGCAGAATGGTTTCAGATCTCTGAGTGCCCTAGCAGGGTGTTAGAGAAGTGTGCAAGATGTATGATGGCTCTTTTTTACCAAAAAATTGATTCAGAGCCTTTACAGTATAGGACTGGCAGGGGAAAAAAATGCATTCAACAGACAAGCACAATGTCAGCTTTAGGGTACACTCAGGTAATATGGGACAATTATGTCAGAAACTGCTATAGGCTTTTCTTCATGGTTTTATTTTTGCTCATGTGAAAACCCTCATTGTTACCATGGGCTGCAGAACAGGATGGCTATTCTGTGAAAACCACTCTTTGGTAATCATTTTCCAAGTGTGAACACATTGTTTTGCCCCTATTTTGTTGCAGGGGGAATGCGGGTGGCATTTCATGTTGGAAGAGTTTATCAGAGCCTTCCTGATTGTTGCTGGAGCAGCATCAGGTCGCTGGGATTTGCTCAAAACATCACAAACCAAAACATTACTGCAAAAATGTCAAAAGTCAGCTGCTGTCTTTGCATGAGCATTCCAGCTGACATGTACGAGGAGCATAGAGGAGATGGTGCCCAAGTGCTAGCAGTCATCGGCCTTTTCATACCAAAATGCCTTGGACTCAGACCTCCCAAAGTTGTCACATTGGGAGGAGGGCATGAGAAATTTTGGAGAGACACACAGACAGAAAGACCTGTGTCTCACCTCCTGAAAACTGGGCCTTTCATCGTCTCTGTGCTCTAAATCACTGGTGACTTTTACAGTTATGGCCCTGGACATCTTAAGCCAAGCAATAGGTTACAACAGGTGGTGCTTAGTTTTTTCTTCTGATCAGGGGTAGGTTTTCCCAGGTGCTGGAAATGTGATTTGGACACCGTTCTCATCCAGTGGAAGAGAAAATATTGTTGCTGTGATTGTAATGACACTGATTTTTAATCTGTTTTGTTATTTTCATGCAAGAGCAGTCTATCAGTGTGTGAGAAACTAGAAGAAAGAGAAGCAGAAGGCCCTACACAGCAATGAATTAACACCAAAAGAGGCTGGATGCTGGACATGCGGCGAGAAAGCGATCTGTGACAATAAGTAAAGTTGTAAGTGCCATGCTTTTGCTTGAGAATTTAACAGCCGGTACCCAGCAGTCAGGTCATCAGGTTTTGCAATATGCTGCTTTTAAAGATCTTTCTTTTGGGTACCGCTTAATCCCACTTTACCCAAGACAGGCGGGCTGTCAGATCTGCACAGAACAGAAGGGAGAAAGGAAAACAAAGTAAAGACATACCATATGAATTTAAAAACATTTAAATTAGCGTTTAACAAGTCAGCTATTCAGCCTCTCCATAAAAGCAGCCTTGTTCATTTAGATCTTTCCAAGTGGAGCTCTTCAGAAATATTAGTTAACTAGAAGCCTGACAAAAGCGGTGATACCTATGAGAGCCATTTTTGTTGGTTTAAAACCTGTTTATCTATTAAAGGTGGAGGAAGCTGGAAAATAAAATATAAATGTTCTCTGCAGTCAGGAGAGTTGTGATCAGGCTTCATTTTCCCAGTCATGTAGCTAATGGAAATTAATAGGAAAGGAGAAAAGACTTAATTAACTTTTCCTTTAAAGTAAACTGATTGCTTTTTCCCTATAGGCTTTGTCCCTTTGACACTTCCCTGTGAAATGAGGAGAATATTCTTTGGAATGACTTTCCTCTACTTATGTGGCACTTTTTGAAGGCTGATACGCTTCAAGGCCCATTTCCAAAAAGTGACAAAATCCAAATGAACTTATACTGCAAAGGAACAGAGTCAGAAAGGTGGTTAATTACCTTACAATGCAAAGTGCCGGGAACTACTGAAAATCCTCCTCTGCTCCTCCCTGCACTGCTAAGTGACACAAAACCTGATGCTTTCTATCTGAGACTTGATGCCTCATGTTGGGCACTTGAGCAATTTCCCATCTTCACCTTATGGTGGACTGATGAAGCAACTTACTCTGGTGGAAACAAACCTGAAATTTGAGTGCACTGTCTTGTGTATCTTGGTTTTCAGTGTTAAACTGTAATATCTCTGAGAAACTCCTGGTTACTTGAACACATGTATTTTAAGAAATGAGATTCTGTTTATGTTCAAAGCCAGGTGTTTTTCTCAGTCAGGTACAAGCTAAAGAATACTTGTAAAGAAAATAAAGAAAATCTCTACAGGCTCCATCAGCTTGCATTATAAAAGAACAACTTTGCACAGAATTTAAAAAAAAGTCTAAAAATGTATTCTGAGAATAAACAAAATCTTTAATCTTGTTTGTAAAAGGAACAATTCCCATGAGCTTAGTGAGTTGTTCTTTTTTTTTTTTTTCCTTTTTTTTTTTTTTTTTTTTTTAAGAAAAAGGTCCTTAAAGTTAGAAGACAAGGTTGGATTTTTTTTGTTGAGACATTACTTAGCTACCCTTTCCTTAAGATGGAGTTGTATGTTGTTAGAGCCATTTGAATGTGAAAAGCGGATGCTCAAAAGCAATTGGACCGATTCCTCCCACTGGCAACGCAAAGCATCTCTGTGATCCCCCCATATGCAACCCTTCGTTCACTCACCACTTGTATTCCAGGTAGCCCGCTGTTGGTTTTGCAAACCGTTCTTCAAGCACTGCTCCACGTAGGATTTGGGATCGCATCCGGAGAGGAGGATCTCGCCCAGGAGAGCGATGTAGGC
>NW_009234148.1:1845-31633 GCF_000690835.1 Fulmarus glacialis | reverse complement strand
ATTCTATGATTCTATGATTCTATAAGATTTCTGTGGTATTGTTCATCTGCAAATGAGGCTTGCAGTGCAGCTGGAGGAGTAGTGCTCCCCAAAACTGGGAGAGCCATGCATGTTCCCCATTGACGTGTTGCCCCCCCGTTGACGTGATGCCCCCCATCCACAACGTGCACAACCTCAGAAAGGGCGAAAGCGAGCTCGGGCACTTGTCTCTGCTTGATCTGTACCATCCAGACCCCTGCTCCAGTCGCCTTGTCTCACCGCTGACGAGGGTGTGGATGAAGTCGACTTTGTAGAGGAGGCCCTCAGGTTTGAGCAGCTGGAAGAAGCTGAGATAAGTGATCTCGAAGGTGCTTTTGTACAGGTACGGCATCGCTCCCTGCTTGGGCTCAGGTCTGCAATGAGCTTTTGCTGCCCAGCGCATGCTGGGGGCTCAGGGCTTGTCCTTGGCACTGGGATGGGCACTGGGAATGTTGCCTACCAAGATGTCCCCGTCTCTGAACCTGAGACAGCAGCAGTAGCTGTGCACCAAGGGAAGGATGCTTTCACCGTAAAATGTTGGCACTGAGCAGCAAGCTGGGAGGCTGGCGAATGGTCAGGGGATATGGGGCACCCAATCAAGCTGCAAAGTCTGCTCTTTTACTGACAGAGAAGGTCTTTTTCTCCTTAAAATGGCTTTTTTTCATTTTGAAGGTGGAAGAGGAGACAGCTGAAGCTGCTGAAACCGATGCCGAAGGTATAATATATAGCAGAGTAATGTCAAATCAGGATGAACCGAAGCTGGCAATGGGATGCCCAGCAAGGGGCAAAATGCAGCTTCTCCCTCCCCGCTGCTCACTGTCAGGAGCGGGCAGCTGAGTTTTCTGCGGCGTGGGCCTGTGTGGGCAGTTGGGGCTTTTCACTAGCTTAAAGCATCCCGTGGGCACACTGCGGTGGCAATATTGTCATCAGCTGGAGCCAGCTCTGAAAGGCTGGTGCTTACGCAGTGCTTAGTCTTGTTGATTAAGCAACCTCGGATGTGAAGTAAGAGTTTCTCCTTCAGCTGAAGAGCGTAGGGGGGGATGAAAAGGATTTTCTCTAACACTTTGCTCAATTTGGGAAATAACTGGTGGCATAAAGTGCATTTTAATATAACCTTTTAGGAGGTAACGGGTTAGTAATGAAACTTAGGTGGTGAGCTCCCATCTCAGCCTGAGTGAGCAAAGGCAGGTCCTGGCATAACTCCACCGACGTCAGGGGAGTTGCACAAGGGATGGCGTGACCTGAGCCCTGCTACGGGCTGGAGATTTCTCTGCTCACGCAGCCCTGCAGAGCACCCCAATCTTGCAGCGATGCTAGAAAAGCACATGGTAGGATGCTCACCACCACTGCTACCAACATCCCTGAGCGGCAGGCGGCAACAAGAACCCCAGCAGCCTTGCATTTCTCTGCGCTGACAGAACCGTCCCGTCTCAAACCACTCTGTGTTTTATTGCAGCTTCAGATGCCTTTTCCTTTGCTTGAAGCACCTAGGCGCCTAGCAGCATGTCCAAGCGTGCCCGAGACGTCGAGCTAGATTGGCTGGGGCGTAAGCCGCTCGACGGCGGGGACGCCTCCCCTCCCGGCCGCGGCGCACTAGAGCAGCTCCCCAATGTCCCCAGCTACCGAGCCACCGCTGCCTCCCGCATCCCCGTCCTTGTCACCAGAAAGGCAAAGGCTGGAGTTGTCAACCCCAATTTTTGCAATGAGGAGCAATCCCCGCTAGGTATTAGAGATGTCGGCTTTGACGATGGACTTGCGTAGCTTGAGGGGGGCAAGGGGTTATTCCCGGAGTAGTTGCTTTTTGTTGCTTTTTTGGGAAAAAATAAATAAAAGCGCGCTTCATGTTGCAGCACGGAGGCTGAGGAACAAAATGCATGTTTTTTTCTGCTTCTGCCTCATCACTATGTGTCTTTCTAGCTAACCCCTAGAGAGCGTTTGCAAATACCTGTAAATGATATGCTGTATGTTTTGACCTGCACGGCCAAAAACTCTCCCGAAGGACCTGCAGGCAGAGGGTTAAATATCCGCTGCACACACAGTTTTCTCCTTAGCATTCGCGTAACCCACTCATACTAAGAGGACAGTAAGACGGAGGTTTGCTGTTTACAGTTTTCTGCCTTTTAACCCAGAAGTACAAATTATGTTTCTGTAACTTTGCTTTGCTTTGTTTTTAACCAGCAAGCCAAATTCTGCTGCTTTTCCTTACATGCAATGGGATTTTAACTTTGCAGCCCAAACAGGCCTTTTCTCGGTGATTTGGTCGAGCCACCCTCTCATCCACTGGTCCCACATCAGCGTGGGACAGGAGGAGACGCAGACATGTGAAAACCTCCCTTAGAAGAAAATCTGCAGGAACTCATTACGTTTTGTTATATAGCAAAGAAAAGGGACAATACTCCACAGCCCGGCCGGCTGCGGGGTCTAGCCAAGACAACCCCCAGCGCCGTTTCTCCCTTGGGCAATTGGCGTCTCTCCTTACCCACTATAAACATCCAACCTTTCTGCTTCTAACCTTCCTTGTGGCAGGAAGCAATTATTACCTCTGCAAAAGAGAGAGGCCATAAATACTTATTTAAATAGTGCCTTGTTCTGCATGAAAAGCAAACGCTCGTGTAATTTGGAGCTTGCATGATCCATATGTTTATGTTCAGAAGACCCAGGAGATTTTCTAGACCCTGGGAGGCAGGTTTGCAGCTGGAAATCCTGGGTTCCTGCATAATACCTGCAGCTGGTAATCCTCATCTCCATCATTTTCCGAACCGTGGGGACCCAACGCTCACACGGAGTAGTTGCAATCACTGCAAGCTGGGAAAGCAGAAGGGAAGCAGGTGGCGCTTCTTACAGTGTTAAAAACTGGGCAAAAAAGAGAAAGAAATGCTCCAAACTGTTAGGAGTGCTGGGTGAGAAGGGAATGGAGGGAAAAGGAGAGTCCTTCCAGCACGCTGCAGGGTTTGGGGGCAGCTCCGCGGAGGCAGTGGGGCTTGGGGATTCATCCTGGCTGCAGGCTGGGCCCTTCGCCCCTCTCACCTGCAATTATTGTCCTTCTCCACGGGCCAGGTAATTACCCCACCGTGGACATCAAGGATGTGGACAGTGGAGGCGATGCTGTGGAGACCAACGGTACCCACTTACCGGTGCCCACCGCCGGCGCTCCCAACATGCTGGCGGTGCCCGGCACGGCGCCAGCATCCCCCAGGTATGGCTCTGCCCAGGCGCGGTCCCCGGCTCCCGGGGGTCTCATCCCCCCGATGGTGCCGGTACAGGGAAGTTAATTCAACCCTGTGGAGCAACCTGTTCCTGGCAGGTTTGGACAGTGAGTTGGGGCAACGTGTGTGCGGCGGGTGTCACCCCCAACGCAAGGCAGGGGAGATGCCGAAAGCCTTGCCTCGTGTTTGCATTTTTTAATTAAACAGTTAAATTTTGTTTAAAGCTTTTGGGGGCCAGGGACAGATCTGTGTGTCCTCTTGGAGATGGGTTCGATCCTCAGGTCATGATCAGATCCCGTTTGTCTGCTGACACAAGTGTCTGTGCTCCCAGATTCAGAACACGAGGGGTCTGCGTGCGGGATGCGGGCCTTCGTCATCAAAACCAACAATTTTCTTCTTGCGTTTTTGCTGGAAGGGTTTGCAGCATCTCCCCCCCCGGCTTTGCGCCTTCGGATCAAGGATGCTCGGAGAGGGGGAGGGTTAAAACTGAGCTTTAAAATTGAGGCTGGAGGAAGCTGATGGTTTTTTGGTTGTTGGGGTTTTCTGAGGCTCATTCTTGAAGAGGATTAAAAATAAAAACCAAGGTGTTTTATTCTGTGCTGAAAACCGGGTGTAATATTCATCCTCGCTTAATAGTTTGGATCTTTTAGTAAACAAGCTCCTGGAGGAATTGAAACTAAAATGACAAAAAAGTCCGTAACCCAGTCTGTTGAACAGCTTTTTAAACTGGGAAAGCAGAACCCAAGGAGCCATATAAAATACCTGCAGTGCAAATACTGACAGCGTTAAGAGGCCAGTTATTTAAAGCCTGCTGAATCTCACTGCCTTTTTTTCTATTAGCCCAGCAACAAAAATTTTCCTGTGACAAGAAGTTCGTCACTGGAGAGCGGTCGAGGCTCACGCCCTCAGCCACAGAGCGCTCAGGATCAGTCTGGGGAAACACCTTTGGCCGTCGCTGCTCGGGATGCGTTTTTCTCTCTGGGGTTAATGAACCCAGGATATTTTTCTGAGATAGAAAAGTCCATGTTTTCTAGTTCCATCAGCAGGTGCGGCAGCTCTTGCTTTGGATCAGGGTCAAGGTGATGGGCTTTCTCTTATGCCTTCAACCAACATAGAAAATGGACGACAATTCAGATTAACACCCATGTCATGCATCCCAACACATCTCGGGCATCTTTGGAGCCCAGGACCCAGCAACCCAAAGGAACAACCTTAGTTTATTTAGATCCACTTATCTATGTACAGTTCTGTCCCTACCATCATTTTTTGTCAAGTCTTTTGATAAAAGACCTTATTGTGGCCTTTCAATATGTTAGGGGGGGCTTATAAGGAAGGTGGAGAAAGACTTTTTGCCAAGGCCTGTAGTGACAGGACAAGGGGTAATTGTTCTGACCTGGCAGAGGGTAGGTTTAGATTGCACATAAGGAAGAGATGTTCTACGATGAGGATGGTGGGACACTGGACCAGGTTGCCCAGAGAAGCTGTGGGTGCCCCATCCCTGGAAACATTCAAGGTCAGGTTGGACGGGGCTTTGAGTCAACCTGATCTAGTGGGAGATGTCCCTACCCACGGCAACGGGGTTGGACTAGATGACCTTTAAAGGTCCCTCCCAATCCAAACCATTCTGTGATCCTATGGTTCTCCAGTAGAGCTATTTTTTGCAGCACCTCAGTTTCTCATGCTACATGTCTCCAGGTAGTGTCTTTCAAGACAACACTGGACATCCCTTGGTAGAGCTGGAGATTTTTAAAAGCAGGCAGCTCCTGTTTTGCTACATAAAGAAATAAAATGTCATCATTCTGAACCAGAAGGAAAATGCTCGGCTCCAGCTGGTGTTTTCAGAGGAAGAGAACATTAACTCTGCATTGAGCGATCATCCATTTATCCTAAGTCACTTCTATTGGCCACAGTCTTGAGTTTTTCCTGTGTGGGGCTGTGAAGGATTAGGGTTAACGGTGTTTAGACAGAGTCACGAGCGACTCACTGCAAATGAGCCACACGTTGTCTAACTGGTGCCTGGAAGCAGGCTCTTGCAGGTGATGCATCGGACGATGCCATATGGGCAGGGCCCCTGTGCATCCCACTTTGCTCCAGACAGGCGCAGGGCAGCCTGGTGCTTATGGCCGCAGCTTTCCAAGGCATTGAAAATAGAACAATGTTTAGGCTGCGACGGGGTCTTCCGTCACGGCTGGCTGTTCAGTGGATGGTTGCGTGGTGGCCGCAGAGCTACCTGAGCGTAGCTGGAGGCTTCGCTTCTGGGCAGCATCAGGGCAGCGACCCACGGTCCACACCAATGGCCAAGCCCAGGCAGCGGCTGCCGGCCTTGTGTTGCTCACCCTATAGCTTTATGTAGGCAGTTGCACTCTCTACCTGGTCTCTTGAGGTGGCGATTTACATTTTTATTGCTTGTATTCAAATCCTTTCACGCTTGGCTTCCTGCATATTTGTGCAAGGGGGTTCGTGCAGCTCTTTGTACCTGTGCTGTGCATTTCTACTTCTCAATTTATTTACTATTAATTTATTGTTTATTTATTTATTTACCTTTAGCTTTTATTTGGTCTACGTGCACTCCTTCTCTTCACTAGCTATGTGTCTCTTGGGTCACTTTGTATCGTAGGAGATGCAGTTTGAAGTCTTCATGCATTAGTGGAAAAAAAATCTGGCTTTTAATGCCATTCTGACCCGCAGTCTGGAGGTCCTGTCCCAAAAAATGTCCCTTGCAGCTGGAATGTGTCAAAGGGCCGAATGTTTTCCAGGGGATTATCACACAGCTTCCTTTTTTTCCATGGATGGCTGAGAAACTGCTAGGTCTGCCAGAGTTTTGGACTTAGGGTTGCACATACATGAGCTTCTCCGTGGGACTTGACGTAACATCCCAGATTCTCTCTAAGCCCTTCACCCAGCAGTTTCCAAAAGCTGCTGAAGTTTGTGTTGCTTTTTGGGTAGCTCCTGCTCCTTCTCCCATCCGCATCTACTGGGAATGCAGGTGAACTACAGGCACCACAGAATATTGAGGGATGTTTCCTGCGCCTCTGGAATTCAGCCTTCCTGGGGACGTTCATCTCCTTTTACATCTTTCCGAGGGCATCCATTAATCTGAAGCAAAAAGAGACTTTTTTTTCCCAGATGGATGCTGACACACAAAGCTTTGCATGTACTCGGAGGGCAACCACGTGAGCTCTGTGGCCCGTGGGGAGTCATCCCACAGGCAAAGAGGGGGGGACGGCGATACCCTCTCTGCAGGGTCCCCCTTACAGAGCAGGAGGCCATTGGGTTGTCGATGTAGGCATCTTGGGCTTGCTCGTGGATGAGGATGGGCAGTGGGGCAGCGCGGTGCCCGAAGGGGGCAGGGGCAGGGGAAGGGCAGCTGGAGACTGGTGAGAGGCCATGGATGTTGTCCTAACAACATCACGGACCTTGGCAGGACTATTTCTCCAAACTGATGTGGTTTTGGGAACCTCTCCATCCACATCTAAGGGTACTTTAACAGGGGGGTTGGTGGTTTTCCTCTGCCCCTGTGCTGCGCGCTTGGGGAATGAAGGTTTCGTTGGTCTTGTTCATCTGTTCCCCTTCCCAGCAGGGCACGCCTGAGAGCCATCGAGGCTGGAGGCGGGTGGGTTCATCACATTTGGCTTTCTTCAGGAGACTTGTGATGGCAGGATGACTTCTCTCAGCGTCCTGCTTGCTCCTGCTGCACACAGAGCACCGAGCCATTTTGCACCAGGGTCAGTGAAATCCTGGTTAATTCAGAGCAACAGCTGCGGTGGCAGAAGACAATTTCTTTGTTGCAGTTAAAACCCTGAACTTGACTGGGGGTTTGCAAACCAGATTTTTGGTGAGATTGTCATCTTCGTATTCAGATCTTTCTGCCACATTGCTTGCCCACATATAAGGAAGTTGTCCTAGAAACCTGTCTGTGCCAAAGGGAGCCACCAGCTGTGTTAGGACACATCTTCTAGGAAGACATCAGCTGCCACTGGCTCCTCTTGAACCTGGTGCCGTTCTTGGCTGTTATACTTTGCAGGTGTGAGCAGCCATTAGAGGGTCCATGTTATGTACCCGCTGCTCTGCAGTTTGCTCTTTGTCTCAGAGGTTTAAGGTGCTATGGAGCCAGCTCAGAGCCAGGCGGTGTCCGGTACCCTCCCTTTTTTCCAGATTTCACTTTCTTGCTCCACCTTACTAGCATTGCGTTTTCCTTGCCTGCCTCTCGAAGTGCAGTGGCGTGACGGTGCAGCACTGGGGATGAGCATGGAGCGGTACCCGCCCTCCGTGCATCTTGCCAGGTGCCCAAAATGGGGTGCAAAATTGGCCAGGTGGCTGCATGCCCATGCAGCCGTGGGCTTGGTGGTGCCCAGGAAGGAACAGGGCTTTAGCAGCAAAGGAGCGGGGTAGTTTGCTCCCATTGACTTCAGGCAATGCCAAAAATGACGGGAAAACTGACCCTCGTAGGAGAAAGGGAAGAGGAAACAGATGAGACCTGGGAGGAAGAGGAGGAGGGAGAAGAGCTGGCTGAGGAAAGGGGACAAGCTGAGCCTTGGTTGCTGTGATTGTGTCCACAGGAGGAAGCTGCTGGCCCCAGCGGACCGTCTGGACGTGGGACTGGTGAGCCAGTCCCCCACCCGAGCACTGCTGGGCTGCGACGAGGAGCAGAGAGAAAGGTGCGTGGTGAGACCGAGGGGCTCCGGATCAGCCAAGCTCCCAGGGGTTCGGATCCTGGGGCTAGGGTGGAAATAGCAAAGATCCTAGAAGTGCTCGGATACCAAAGAGAGAGGGAGCCGTGCCCGCAGCGGGTCTAGCACTGTATAACAAGTAATACACTCCCTTTCCAAAAAAAACCGATCATGATGCTCCCTGGAGCAGAAACTGCGCTCTTGTTTTTCCTGTATCCAGGTAGAAATATTCTCCTTAAGACTAGGTTTAACCACAGAGAAGATGCACCTTCGATCTACGCTACAGCACTATGGGGACACCTTGTTTTTACTGATTGTGGAGAAATAACCTTTTTCTTCCGTGTAGGAAGCAAGCACAAGCTGTGCATCGCGCACCCCAGGTCCTGGCTTCCCGGCAGCCCCAGGGGACAGCCTTGGAGGGAGCTGCCCTCCCCGGGAAGCAAAGTCTTGGGGAGGGTCTGCACCTCCACACGGTGCAGGGTTTTGCCTTCTTCCCGGGCAGAGGTCGTTGTGCCAATTATCACAATGAACCAGCCTGGAGCTACAGCAAACGAGCTTGGTTTTGTCCTCCCTCGTAGTGTTGCTTATCAATCATGCTAGGTAAAGCATCCTGGTCTGAATCCAACCTAGTTTTAATAAAGGGGCTGAAAAGAGACGATGTAGTTTATAAATTCAGGGGCTTGGTGCCCATTTTCACCCCATAGTTCTTCCAAAATCTTCCTCTCCCAAGCACATGCAATCCAACCTGGGATCTTGGTGCTTCCCAAGTCCCTCTGAGGGCATCTCACACCCCAGGGCAAGGATGAGGCTCAGGCTGGTGCTGCTTGATGGTATTTTACTGAAACCACCTTCACTTGTGTTCTTCTGATTACACAATAGCCAAATAAATATGGGTAAATCCTAATTCAGGATCCTGTAGGTTAAAAAATGGGCCATGAACCTGCCCTTGGGCTTTCCTACCTGCATGAAATGCCTGATGGTCTCCTCGCAGCCTGCCCGAGCGCATCGGCTCAGCCACGAGCCTGAGCAGCGCCGTCATCAACAACCGGCTCCAGGAGCTGGTGAAGCTCTTCAAAGAGAGGACCGAGAAGGTGAAGGAGAAGCTAACCGACCCCGATGTCACCTCGGACGACGAGAGCCCTGCGGCATGTGAGTTCGAGTGGGGCTGGGAGCGTTTAACTGGGGGGTCCCCACACATGATGTGTTTTCACGGAGACAGCTGCTTTATTAACAATTTCAAGACCTTAAAACAAATTGCCGTGAGATGTTTTTCTGCTCTTTAAAATAACTGCGTGGCCTTTCCCGCTGGCGCCTGCGGCAGCACCGGTCCCTCCCCCGGGGGGGGAGCCAGAGGGGGACAAGCCAGCGGGGGATGAGCACTACTGCGAGATGCTGTGCTGCACGTTCAAGTACCGGCCCTGGCTGGTCCGCCTGAAAAACTACCAGTTCCCCAGCAGCATCGACCCGCTCACCAGTGAGTGATGGAGCACGGCCGCGTGCCCGGGCTGGGGGCAAACTGGCCGGGGCTGGGGGAGAGAGGGTAAGGAGGGGAGCAGGCGAGGAAGCGTAGAAGATGAGACCTTGTAGGGAAGGGAGGACAACTAAGCAAGGAGCAACTTAGCTTACACCTGTCTACTAAAAAACCAGAGTTTAAAATTCCCCTGCAAGGCACAGACTTTCCTAAATACTTCCCGATGGCTGTGGGTGTCAGGAGCACGACCAGGCAGGGAAGGGGCAGCCGCCTTCTGCTTTTCAGGCTTTTTAGTGGGCTAATGCTGTCCCTGTGGTGTGGACACCCCAAATGAAAATAAAAATCTCAAAAGAAAAATCCACTGTGCAGCGGACACCCCACAGGAACCCAGCTCCTTCCCTAGTCCTTGCTATTTCACAGCCATTTCAAAGCCTCCAGGCTCCGGCAGCCAGCAGTTGGCTCAGCACAGCCTCCGGGGGAAAAAAGCAAAGCAGGAAAGTCGGTATTGTGGGAGCAAAGCAAAAGCAAACCTAGTTGAACCAGCAAAGTTAGAAGAGGCTTTCTGATAAAAAGCAACGTGCTCTGCAACCGGTGGTGTTCACTTTGCATCTAGAGCCCAGCCTACTTGCAATTAAATGCTGTCGATAAGAGACCTCCTGCAGGTTTCCTCCTTGCACTCAGGGCAGGTCAGGGGGGTAAAAACCCGTTTGCGTGGTGGATTCACACAGACAAGGGACGTGCGCCCCGCTAATCGTGGTGCGGTTCCCTGTGTGCAGACCTGATGTACGTGCTGTGGCTATTCTTCGTTGTCATGGCCTGGAACTGGAACTGCTGGTTGATCCCCGTCCGCTGGGCTTTCCCCTACCAGACGCCGGCAAACATCCACTACTGGCTGCTCATGGACTACCTCTGCGACTTCATCTATCTGCTGGACATCCTCGTCTTTCAGACCCGGCTACAGTTTGTCCGGGGAGGAGACATAATTGTGAGTGGCAGCCCACCGTGTCCTGCTGCTGGGGACCAGCTGCGGGGACCTCCCATCCCCTTTACCCCGAGTGGCATGGATAGTGCTGGTCACTGGTCTCTGAATCGAGCTCTCCAAGCTCTCCCACCATGGCCATCGCCACCAGGGCCGTGTCCATTCTTGGAGGACTGCAAGCATCTCTCCTGCCATGTAGTGGATAAGCTGGCCGTCTTCTTGTCCGCCAAATATACGTATTTTCCCCCTAAAGTCAATACCAGCCCATCTAGGAAGCGTGTGGTCCATAGTGGCCCCGTTCCTGGGTAGGGATGCTCGGAGGGTGCTGCTCTGTGGGGCGGTCCTGCCAGTGGTGCGGTGAGGTGCACGCCGACTGGCTCTGGCGCAGCCGTACGCTGCTAACCGTGAGCAGATGGCGTAATAAACTCTGGGTTTAATTTTCAGGAGCACAGCTAGGCAGAATGCATTAGCGGTATGACAAAAGCGATTGGAATCTGAATGCATAGATCATGCGCCTGAGATAAGTGAAAGCCCTTGATTTTGTTTCCATATCCAATTAAATAAGCTGTGAAAAATAAAACCTTGAGGGTACAGCTTTCCCATTGCCCGTGCAAATGCTCAGACAGGGACGTTTCTCCTGTAAACTGTGATTTTTGTGGTGCTGGCGCTGCAATGTGCTTTCTCTGGGATGCCAAACGAGCACAAGATGTCCCAAGATAGGATGGGAAGATGGCATACGGCCAGGTCTTCTTCTGCTCCTTTTGCTCTGCTTCCCTTCCCGGGCATGAAGGGAGCATCTTCCCTGCTGTGGTGCAGAAGAGGAAAGCCAGGCATGACCACGTTGGCCATGACTTTCCTTTCTGTAAGCAATGATCAATCTTCCTCTCTCTCTCTTCCTCCTATTCCCAACCAGACCGATAAAAAGGCCATGAAAGAGAACTACCTGCGATCGCAACGCTTTAAGGTTCGATGTAATTTTATTTATTAATCTGAATCTTTAATCTGAACCGTGGCTTGCAGCTTCACCCACCACACCTGCAGGTCCCCACAGAGGTTTCTTTCTTTATGCGGATTTCAGATGGATGTGGTGTGCCTCCTGCCCCTGGATTTCTTCTACTTCAAAGTCGGTGTCAACCCACTCCTGCGTTTTCCTCGCTGTCTGAAGGTGAGTTGGAGCTTACAAAATCAGGCAAAACACCAGCTGCAGTGGATGTGAAGGAGTCCCACGCTGGCTGGGTAAGCCATGGCTTGTTAGACTCATCGATGATGACAAGAGGATTGTAAAATGGACGGGAAGTCTCGTCCCGAAGGCTTTGCGGGGCTGTTGGTCAAACACTTCATTTCAATCCTAAAACACGGTCACGTTTGAATAGAAGGGCACTTATAGATGGAGCCAAATCTGTCCACGGCAGTTCATGTTGCAGAGGGGCCGCAGGAGGGGAACGGAGGGTGAGTGGGGTTTTATGGGGATGTAACTCTCCCGGCGGGGGCTGCGGGAAGCTGGAGCACGCTGCTTTCCTTCTCCTCCCAGTACATGGCCTTCTTCGAGTTCAACAACCGCCTGGAGGCTATCCTGAGCAAGGCGTACATCTACAGGTGAGGGGGAGGGAGGGAGGGAGAGAGCGTGGAGTTGCCGTTTGCTACTGGGGGAGAAGGTTCACTTTGGTGTGCACCCGTTCTGATTTATTTCCCCGCTGTCCCTGGACCGGCTGACATGGGCGTTGGCTGATGCAGGCGGGATGTGGGGGTCCCGGAGCCTGGGTGGGTAGGATCACCTCTCCCCAACCCAGCAGGGACAGGGGTGCTGGCCGTGAAGAGGAGCCACCAGCAGATAAGCTGCTTTTTCTGCACTTCTGGAGCTTCAGGGCCGCGCGTCCGGGTGCTCTGTGGTTCCTGCGTTGGCAGGACCTGCACGGGCAGCACGCGGCTCATCGCTTCGAAGTTCCTTGTGATGCCGGGGGGGGATCTGATGTGTTTCTCCCAGCAGACACCATATCATCTCCCCTCCTGCTCCCCCCTGTTTTCTTGCAGAGTGATTCGGACCACTGCCTATTTACTGTACAGCTTGCACGTGAACTCTTGCCTCTATTACTGGGCATCAGCCTACGAAGGACTGGGCTCTACCACCTGGGTCTACGATGGGGAAGGAAACAGGTACAGGAAACAAGGGTCCTCATGTAGCACAGCTTGCTGTGATGAGCTGGAAAAGAAGGAAGGTATTAGGATGCAGCTGGGTTCATAAAAACCCCTGAAGCAAAGGGTTGGGGGTGCCAGGAGAAGATGCGGAGCCACAGAGAATGACGGGGACAGGGGGGGTGGGATGTGCAGTAATATACGGTGCTGCAAGACGAGGAGGCTGCAGCTGGGCTGAGATGGAAAGCAATGGCAGGTCAAAGAGGCTGAAAAACTGGGAACCTGGTGCTGGGAAACAAGGAAACACTCCCTGGCTGGGTGGGATGGCCCTGTGAGCCCTGTTTCTGTTCGCATTGACCTGCTGCCAGGCCGGGACGGAGGCTTGAGGCTGTGCTTGGAGATGCGGGGCTGCGCTTTGAACCTAAGGGCTCAATGCAGCATCACACACCCCACGAAATCGGGTCCTAGGTGCCGTGTGTCAGACCCCTTGGACCAGCCCAGCGCCCTCATTCCCAGGGACAGTGGCCACACCGTCCTCTCGCCATGGCATTTACAAGTATACACGTTAAATGTTCATTGCACTGTCGGTGACGGATGCCACAGGGGGAGCACTCGGCTCACAAGCTTGAACGCTGCCTCGAAGTGAATGCCCACACCTGCAAGTTTTACAACATGGGCCAAATAAAATACTGAGTGACATTTAACTAATTTAGAACCATGCAGTAAATGAGAGTTTCCTGAAAAAAGACATGGGCCAGGGCATTAAAGACTTACTGTGAGGTGTGGCTGTAGGTGGGGACAAGTGACTGTCACCCAGGCAGCCTTAGTGCAGGTGTTGCCTTCCCTTTGAGTGCTCAGCTTCCCATGTGAATGTTACTGCTATATAGTTATTTTGTGTGATATACATACTTATGTCTATCTCTAGGTGTAACTATAACATCCAAGGGACTGCCCAAGACCAGTGAATCAAGAGTTCCTGAGTCCCATGCCAACAATTTGCTCACAAACCCTTTTTTCCCCTGACTATTTCTAAAAATGTATATGTTGCTGAAAATACGTTGCTGGTTTATGGTAGTGGAGCTGTAAGAAGCAGCAAATGGGAGTAGCCAGAGCAGCTGAGCATCCCACGCAAAGGTTTCTGGAGGGTCCCTATGTCCTCCTGCTCCTGTAGCATCTCCAGATGCAGGTGTCGTGGGGAGTCTGCAGCCCCTTAATTTTCCCTTCATCACCCATAATTACTCTCAGCAGGCTCTGGCTTGCCGTGGCCAGAGGATGTGAGCTCGGTACCGAGGGGTGAAACAGGCCTTCACGCCAGAAACACCTTCAAAGCTGCCTCCTCTTTTCCTCCCAGCTACATCCGCTGCTACTACTGGGCAGTCAAAACCCTCATCACCATCGGGGGCCTGCCGGACCCCAAGACACTGTTCGAGATCGTCTTTCAGCTGCTGAACTACTTCACGGGTGTCTTTGCTTTCTCCGTCATGATAGGGCAGGTGAGCAGGAGTCGTGTGGGGTTCCCAGCCTCAGGTGGGGAAGGTTTCGGTGGGGTTGGTCCACAGGTTTGTACATCCAAGTTTGTCTTCCCCATGCAAGGACCTGCTCTGCATTGGTGGAAGACAAAAAGTATTTGGCAGGTGCTGTTAGGACTCAGCATACGTGCTCTAGACTGTAACCTGTGTGATGGATAAGTGACAGCAATTAAAACATGTCTTCCACCCCTTCCTCCCATTCAGATGAGAGATGTGGTTGGCGCCGCTACCGCAGGGCAAACTTACTATCGGAGCTGCATGGACAGTACCATTAAATACATGAACTTCTACAAAATCCCCAAAACTGTTCAGAACCGGGTGAAAACGTGGTACGAGTACACGTGGCATTCGCAAGGCATGCTAGGTGAGATCCGACCACTCCAAGGGTCAACACTTGCACCGCATGTATTTTACAGCGGTTGCTTTGCAGAGCTGAAACATTACTGGCAAATAGCACTACAGTTTCAGGGCAGGGGGTGGCTTATTTTACTCTTTGCTATACGGGCTTGTTTGCCCACTGAGAGAGTATATAGGGGTCACAGCACCTCGGTGACCCAGCATCACTCACAGAGCACTGAGTCCAGCATCCCACCCGCTGGTCCCTGGGGAGAGGGCAGTGACTGGCAATCGCTGGCCAGAGCGTGTCCCACAGCAAACCCACTAGCTCACCCTACCAGTAAATCATCAGGCAGGACCTCTGCGCCCGCTCTCCTGGCCAAGAAAGATGCTGGCTTGGGCTTACCGGTCTGTTTCTGAGAGCCATCAGGGCAGGGATAACGCGAAGGGTGTCTCTCCATCACCCGTTGGCTTTAGACCTGCAGGTTGCTGGGTGGGCAGAGGCTGGAGGAGACCCTTCTGGGTGAGCTGGCTCCTGCCCTCTGCCACCAGAACATGGGCTCCTTTCCCAGTGCCACGCCAAGGATCAAGTGCTGGAAACAGCCAGTTTTCTGCTTTTTCTCACAGATGAGTTAGAGCTGCTGGTGCAGCTGCCGGACAAGATGAGGCTGGACATCGCCATCGACGTGAACTACAACATCGTGAGCAAAGTGGCCCTTTTCCAGGTACCCTCTGCAGCGCGGGTCCTGGCTGGTGGAGCCTGGCATGCCAGCGCAGACTAACGGCGCTGTTGGCTCTGTTTCGGCTCAGGGCTGCGACAGGCAGATGATCTTCGACATGCTGAAGCGGCTCAGATCGGTGGTCTACCTGCCTAATGACTACGTGTGTAAGAAGGTATTGAGGTGCTTGGGTGCCCTCCCATCCCCAGTGTTGTGTCCAGGCTGTGCAGGGCAGTAGGAGCAATCCAGAGTGGGGAAAGCCAGGCCTGGCCCATCACCGTGGCATCCAGCCGCTTCACAGGGAGGGAATTCAGAGCAAAAACATCCTCGGTTGCAGCTGGTCTTGTGCAAAGACTGACCTCTTCTGCTGCAGCCATGAACAGCAGGAGAGATGGGAAGAGCCTGCCCAGCTGGAGGAGACTTTGGGATGCTTAGATGAGGATGCTCGGGAGTGAGCACCATCAGGACAAAGTGTTTTGAGAGCTTGGAGAGGGCAGTATGGTCGTGAGGGTTTCCAGCAAGGTGCAGGTTAGGGCACCCATAAGGTCTCCCTGTTTCTGGGCACCCCATGCAGCACCCGTCTTCATTGCAGGGAGAAATCGGCCGCGAGATGTACATTATTCAGGCGGGGCAAGTGCAGGTGCTGGGGGGACCCGACGGCAAAACCGTGCTGGTGACTCTGAAAGCTGGATCCGTGTTTGGAGAAATAAGGTGAGTGAAGCATTGCCAGGGAGCTGGGGAAATACAGCTTGCGGGCTCCGGGCACGGAGGCTGGGAGGCACACCCTGGTTAATCTTTGTGATTGAAAGCCATGAACACTGAGCAGCGCCCGCTACACAAATTACAGCTTTTTTTCATGGAGCTTTTCCACTATTTTTGTCATCGAGCTGTTTTCTGCCTGGGGAGCTAGTGACAGTAAGCAGAGGTGTATGGAGGGATGGGAAAATGATAAGATGTTTCACTAAAACAGCCCCCCGGCCATTAATCATGGGCATGTAAAGTCCTATACCAATTTGTAACACCAAGAGTTTACCTCCCTATAGCCCAGCAGACACTAGAGTGGTGTAAAATGCAATATTTAAACCTTCAAACAGGCAAATCATTTTTTATATAGCGCTCCATGACAACGTTTCCCAGCATTCTTTAAAAATTCGGCTTGGAAAATTTCATCGGGCATGAAAATTAAACTCTGAGTCCTCTGAAAGAGAGAGATGGGGGGACACGATGGGAAAAGGGAGATTTTAAATTACAAATGTTGTGCTGAGCCCGTTAATAACAGTGTTAACGTCTCGCTGTGTATCTCTCAGCTTGCTGGCGGCAGGAGGGGGAAATCGCCGAACAGCAAACGTCATCGCTCACGGCTTCGCTAACCTCTTCATTTTGGATAAGAAGGACTTGAATGAGATTTTGGTGCATTATCCAGAGTCTCAGAAGCTGCTGCGTAAAAAGGCCAAGTGCGTGTTGGGCTGCTGCTTTCTAGCCTGTGGGGTTTTAAAAAAAGCAGATTACGGGTTTCAAGATCGCAGGGGAGATTTCTCTCTGTGTGAAGCACTGGGAAAACTCCTGCTGCAGGCGTTAGGCACGCGTCCTCGGAGCAGAGCCGGGCTGGAGCTGCCGCGCTTCGGCAGAGGGCACCCGTCCCTCGCCGCCGGGCTGGGGTGCCTGGAGATGCCCAGAGCCAGCCCAGCCCTGCTGCAAAGCTTCACCGCTAAAAGCGGGTGCAAGTCGGGAACGAACGTGGCCAAAGTGCCTTTGTTTAAAAAATCTATTAAAATATTCACTTTAGTTTTTAGCATTACTTAGATTTATTATTCTGTCCTTCCTAAGGTGTAAAAAATCCCTGTCCTTTTAAAGTCTGATTTTTCTGCAGTATAAAATCCAGCTAATGTAACATGTCCCCAGACTGAAATCATCTCTCCTTTTCCTTGCTGTAGGAAAATGCTGAAAAACAACAATAAACCCAAAGACGAGAAGGGAGCACCCGGAGACCCGCTGATTATCCCCCCGAAAGCTGACACCCCGAAGCTCTTCCAGGCTGCCCTGGCCGCCGCGGGGAGGATGGGGGGCAAAGGGCCGCTGGCGCAGCTCCGGTGGAGGCTGAAGGAGCTGAAGGCGATGCAGGCGACGCAGGTCAGCGTGGGGAGGACGGCAATTTGGCTTTGCTTCCTTAGATGCCAAGTCGTTGCTCTCCCAACCAGCTCCAGCGGCTGTCATTAAGGTGCCTTAAAGGAGCGAGCTCAGATCATCGGGGTCTGATGTAGCGCGGGCGAACGGGAAGGGGTGGTCCAGCATCTTACACGTGGCCTGGGGAGAATGTCGTTGTCCCACAGGGTTTGTTTTGCAACACAAAAGGGAAATACATTGACTTCTTGCCTAGCTATGCTAAGCCCGAGTCTAGTTTCTAGCTGGGCTATAGCCAGAGATGAACATCTCTTCCGTGCCACGGAGACAGAGCCACTCGTAATTAATTGATGTGCTGGCGGGACAGAGGCTGATGCTGGCATCCAGCATCCACAGGCCAGTCAGTATGTGCAAAGCTTTCACGGTGTGGTTGGGGCCGAGGCCCCCAGCAGCGGGCACGCCACCCTGCCGGCTCGGCATGAGCTGCAGTGGAACCACCCTTGCTTTTTTGTCATGAGCAGCTGAAAAAGAAGGTGGCCCTGCTCTTCTTTTTTTTTTTTTTTCCTTCCAAGTGTCTCTGCTGAACTCGTGACAAAGGTCGTATCTCCATGCAGACCTTGTTGTTACCCTTCCCGCCATGGAGTTATGCAGACTATCACATCTGGACGTGTAAACGGAGGTGAAAGAGGAGCTGATAGGGAGCGCGCGGTGGCCTTGAGGCTGGGTAAATATCCAGGGAGACGCTGAGCGTAACTGCGTTCCTGCAGTCTTTCACAAAAGCACAACGAGGCTTCAGAAGATGTGGTACTTAACACTAATTAAAAACCAGCTAAAGGCAGCGGTGAACAGTGGCACCGCGCGCTCCATACGGTAGTGGCAACAAGTCCCCGTTCGCAGGACATCCCTCTCCGTGGCACGTCCGTAGGTGAGGTTTCTGAGGCTCCTCTCTAAAGGAGGTTTTAGGACAGGGCAGTCCAAGGCTGCTCCCTCACAACACCGCTTCTGCCAAGCTTTTGCCAAGATCAACCCCTCCAGATGCTTCAGGAGCAGAAGAAGAGCTAGTGCAGGAGGTGTGAGCGTTGTACGCATCTCTATGCGCTTCTCTCCAGATGTGCAGGGTATAATCCAGCTGCCCTTCTCACAGGGGTCATCTTTGGCAGCAAGCTGACACCCCGATGGTGAGGTCCGGTGCGGTGAAACTCCGCAAAACGCCTGCCTGGCTTGGGGGTAGTGGACAAGGGTCTGTTAAGGTTGATTTTGCCTTTTTTTTTTTGGATCGCAGGGTTCCAGCTTCAGTCCGATCCCACCGAAATCACCAGTGCACCGGAGATCGCCTGTCGCCTCCCACAAAGCACACACCCACCTGGGAGAAGAAATATTCTCAAAATCTTCTGATAGTTTAGTCACCATTCGTGTGATTTCTACGGCACAAGAAGATGAAGAAATCCTTGCTGCTGAGATTTCGGAGAAAGAAGAAGAAGAAAAAGAAGAGAAATGAAAAACAAACAGGCCCTGGGGCAGGAGTAGGAGTCAGGCCAACGCCTGGGGTAGAAGCTTTTTGTCGTTAATGATCTCCATGCCGTGGCTGTAGGCTTCGCTAAGTGCTGCAGGTAGGATCTGCCTTTCTGTTCTGGCCAGACCTTCACTCACTGTTGATAAAACCCTTTGCCGTATGACCTAGAATCATACAAGGTTTCTGTGCTCTGGAGATCTATTATTATTGAGCATCTTTATGAATATTCCCACTAAATCTCAGGCCAGCCTTCTTGCTTCGAAATCCAGCCTTATGGAGAGGGAGCCCTGAAGAAGTTGCTTTTTATGGCTCTGGATGGTTAATGAGTGTTCAGATAAAGCGTGAAGAGTTATTCACCTCTGACAGCTGAGTCACCCCATGGCCAGAAACAACCAGGGAAAAAAAACCAACAAGGTTTCTCTGTCGGGCTCAAGGTTGTCAGCCGCAGCTGGGGAGTGATTCATTCAAAAAGGATGTGGACTATGCTCACAAGCCAAGCACGGACCAAATCACACTGTCACGAGAAGGCCGAGGTCCATCCTGGTGTGCATAGACTGCAAGATGCTTGAGGGTCCCTGCGTGGTGCCAAGACCACCTTGGGTTTGCTGCTGGGAAGAGGAGTTCCTGCAGCCATCCACCCTGGGGTGGGCTCTCCATCGCCGGTGGCTGTTACGGAGAGATTTGATGAGCATCTTTCAGGGATGGAGAAGCACAATCCTGGATGAGGAGATGTTCCGGGAGATCCCTTCCAGCCGTGGGTTTCCACGGGTGCACCAGCCTGCCACTGCCAGAGGGATAAAGCGAGTGCAGAAAGAGAGAAGCTGTGTTGGTTTCCAGCTGGGACGGGAAAGAGAAGTGCAGTAAGTGCTCTCCTCTCCCAGCCGGCGTTTCAGAGTCAGGCCAGAGCCCGTAGCGTGCAAACAAGCATGCAGGAGCGTGCAGGTGGTCCCCTGTGCTCATTGCTGGACATCAGTGACCCACCACATTTCCAGCAGCCAATTTCCAGCCCCTTTCGGTCACTTTGTTGGCTCTTGGCCACGTTTCCCATGGAGAAGCCACTCTGGTCTTCGCTGCAACGGGGCGCTTGTGACGGCGCTCTCCCAACCGTGCTGGGAGCGGGCGCTGGATGGGGAGGGGAACACCTAGTCAGCAGCCAGCGTGTCCAGCTGACGGCTCAAGGCGTCCAGTCTTCCTCCAGCACCACCAGTTCCTCCTCTTCCTCAAACCCAGCACCAACCAAAGCGACTTGCTGGCGAGCTGGGAAGTGTTGAGAAGCGGTGGGCGAGACGGTGCCGGGTGAGACGATGCAGACCCTCCCCAAGGCTTCGGCTGGCCAGGTCTCCGCAGCGCCGCTGGCTCCATCGAGAGGAGCCGGTTTTTCCATCCTCCAGAGGAAAAGCTGGGGCAGGTTTTGCCGCAGGGAGCAGCCCTGGAGCCACGGCCGAGGGACTTTTCAGGTGTTCAGCAAATCCTGTGAGCAGTGCTGCACGTTTCACAGGTCTGGCCATGAGACGGCCATGAGACGGTTCGTGAAGGGTGTCAGCGCCGGCATCGCCCCCGTACGTGGGTGATCCCTCTTCCCGTCAGCAGCCTGGGGCTGATCTTCACCTCCTACGGGGTCTTCTCATTTTGTTGCGTTTTTTCCTTCTCTTGCAAAATAGATGGGTTTCTGTGGCGGAAAAAGCCAGAATATATGTTAGTGTTAATTAACAATGGCTTGCTCTCTTTTGAACAAATTTAATGAGCTCCAGTATACTGCAAGAGGGTCTGAAGCCACCACTGCCCTTAACATTGCAGGGGAAAACCTGGACTCACCCAAACCTCCCTAAATATTTCTCATCCTCAGTCATTTGCAAGCGGTTTCCTGCTGGATAGAAGGTTTTGGTGGGGAGTGCAAAGTTTTTTTTTTCACTGTATAAATATTTATATAATCAAACCAGGAAACGTGCAAAAGTCAAACTGGGGTTCTGATTTGCTGCTGTGATTTGATATGGTTTAGAAAAAGCATTTAAACAAATAGTGGGCTGTACCGGCTTTCATAATTCTCTATATCTACAATAAACACCATGTAGATTACTGTTCCTTTGCTGTGGATTTATTTGAAAATTCCAGTTGTTTCCCATCTTTTTGCTCACTGATGCACCGACGGAGCCAGGAAAGCCCCCACACGCAGTTCACAGATTTTCCTATAAACTTTTTAGAGGCTCAGAGGTCACGTAATACTAGTAGTAAACTGTAATATTTTTGTAATCACCAGAAGGAGGGAAAAAAGCTTTCTTAAATGGCATATACTTGCGTGAAGATCTTAGTTTTCAACATGCAGCATTAGATGGTGATGGATACCTAACTGGTAATTCTGGAACCACGGGGAGATTTGAAATTATCCTCCTCTGTGATCTGTTTACGGCTTTAGTTCTTTAGAGGGATTATTCTCCAGGTAATAATTAAGGTCAAGGTAGGGTTGGGCTTACAGGCTGGTTGGAGAGTTGAGCTCAGATCTGTTTGCTGTGCAGGACTATTTAGAAATGACAGGTAGGCTGAGGAGATAGGCAGCTCGTCTAGTGCCTCTCGTTTTGGGGGTTGCCATAAATTGGCTTTCTGCTGAACTTTGTAACTCCGTTCATTTGCCGGTTTTGCTGTATTTGCATCGGGCTTCCTTTGCGTTCGTTCCTATTAAATATCTTGCAGCGTGCGCTTATCACAGGTCTGTTCCTTCCACTGCCCTTGTAATGTTCCTGATGGATTTGGTAACGCTCCATGTACCTTTACTGCATTTCTTATTAGCTTTTGCTCATTCCGCTTTGATGTCCTTAAGTGTTGGATCGAGCTGATATGATATCCTCTAATAATATTAATGCAGTATTTGCGGGATCTTGCCAGGCAGTTGCTTATTGTCAGTCCAGCACCCTGGAAATTCTGCATTGCAGTCTTCCTCCTGACTTATATTTCTGATTAACGGATTTCTCAGAGGTCCATAGTCATAGAAACCAGATTTTCTTGCAACAATATTTTAGCTGTTGCTGCTTTTGAGTCAAATAAGTGGAACCGAGAACTGCTGAAGGAAGAAGCAGAGCTTGCTGTTGTTGGATCTGTATGAATGTGTTAGGTTTTGCCTTACTATCACAAGTAGCATCTTTACTGGAGGCTTTATATATACTGTTTTAATATATATATACACTTTTATATAGAGAGAGATGCTTTTGAATATATATATACACTGGAGGGGTATTCATATTGCTCGTGGCCTGTGCCGTTATGTCTTTCACAAGAGTGATACTCTTGTGATTCAATGTTCTGTATGAGGTTAGGGAAGACAAATATCTCCAATTAAAAAAATCAACTTACAAAAAGAAGAATAAAACCCACCGTAGACATCTGACTGTGGAGGAAGTTGTTTTCCTCTGGATAGAAACAGGGCGGGTAGCTTCTCTGTATTTATAGTTGGAGCAATCTTTTAAAAAGATTAAGTGCAATTGCAGGTTAATCACTGATAATGTTATAATGAAAGTAAAAACAAATAAGCAGGTTTGCGGATTAGACTCGGGTCTAGAAAGAAATTGCAGGATAAATGGAAAGCCCAGTTAAATGGTGTTTAATTAGAAAGCTTGAAATAAAATTAAGCACTTTAACCTTGAAACCTGGAGACTTTAACCAGCAGGACGTGCTCCTAATTCTGGGAACACTCTGTAAACCACCTTTTCTGCCTAGATATATTTTTTCCATTGTGTAGATCTGCTTTGGGTCATGGTTGCAATTAAATCCCCCAGAATCCCTTTTATCTTCCTCTAAAATGGAGCTAATATGAGTCTGGTTTTCTCTGCCCTGAGCACACAGCTCCTTTTAAGTGCAGTAATGGTTCCACTGGAGTTATCACCTGAAAAAACAGCCAGGCCACCATTTGGGAAGGGGTCACACAGAGGTACACAAGCCAACGGGTGCCCACGCCAGCGTTTATTAACAGCAGCTTAAGCTTAGCTCGGGCTGGATGACATTTTTCCTTTTCTCATTCTTTCCTCATTTACCCATTTTGGGATGAAACTTTCCAACTTCGGTTCATGCCCTAGGGTGAATGTCTTAGGGAGATCTGAGCAATATCCAGCAAGTTGGGTTTGAGTCATCCGAAGAAGTAAAGCCTAGATACCTGCGTTATTTCGTGCATTTTTTCTGCTTTTAGAAGTCATTTGATGCATAAGAGAGCTGGAAGTCAAACAGTTAAAGTCTAAAAACTCTTTTCTTGGATAAATTGGAAGGGATTTGGGGGGAAATGTAAACAACTGGAGAAGTGAGACAGATCAGGTTGTGGGGACGCTACGGGGCGGCCGGGGGACGTCCCCGGCAGCTCTGGGCTGCGACATCCAGGGGACGGCATGGCCCAGGGCGCTTCGCACTTTTTGCCGGTGCTCGCTTTGCAAGCTTGAGCTCACCAGGACGGCCAGTGCTGCCTTTCCAGCTGTAACTGCTCGGAAGTGGTGGGCTGGGTCTGCCTCCGTACAGCAGGACCCTTGCTGCAGCGCCCGTGTGAGCATCCTTTTGCGTTCTGGAACCTCCCATATGTCCCGGCCCATATGTCCCATATCGCCGTGGATGGTCCAAATTCACCCTGGGGTGGGCATCACATGGGCCGTGTCGTGCCACTCTGTCTTAGCCATAACCGGAGGAATGAAGACCAGCCAGACCAGTTACTCATTCTAGATAAGAGGCTCTTTTGTGCCGCAGAAATACCAATATCACGTGCAAATCTCTCCGCTGCCATGGTTACTAGCCGCCGTCACAGCCACTGGCGAGACAGGACTCGTAGCATTGACAGGGCTTCTGGTCTCCCCTTCGCAAGGGGAAACTCCAGCCATAAAACCTGTGCTATGCCCCAAAAAGGAGGGGAGGTGGCTGAGAGGGCTGCCTAACTCTCCCCAGGGTGAGCTGGCCACGTCTGGCACGACGATGCTCAGAGCTTGTTGTGTACAGTGTCTCTGCCCTGTGACTGGGCAGCAGGCTCTGGGTTTTGTACATTCCTCACCAAGAACCTGAAACATTATTAAAGAAGTGAGAAAATGGCGCTGCGGCCTGGGCGGGCAGAGATCGGCTCTGCCCCGTTTCCTGTTTTTCTGGCATTTAGGAACGACTTGACCTCTTGGTGCTCTCACTTTTTACACTAACGCGCTTCTCATTAAAGTGCTTTCCTGAACACTAATTAGGGTGGTTTTCCTTTTGTAAATTAGCCTGATACGATCTGTGTGTCTTGGCAGACGCCCTCCGGAGCAGGAACCGAGGTCTTTGCTTTTGATCGCTGTTTATTTTGCAAATCTCCCCGGTTTTACTGTTCTTGGCTGCCTTCTAGAAAGTGCTCGCAGGTGGAGGTTAATGGGAGGGAAATGAGCTTTCCAGCTCGCCTGCCTCAAGAAACAGGAGCGTTTTTGGCGCTACGGGGACCCTCCAGCCAGTGCGGGTGGTGGGCTGGTGTGGGCACACGGGAGCGCTTTCCTCCCAGCTCCTTCCCATCCCAGCCCGGCATCCTCGCACGGAGTGGGGTGGCGGAGCAGGTCTGCAAGGAAAGACACTGCCTGAGCCAACCTTTTAACAGGTGATGGGAAAAAATACCCAATTAACACGCTCATTCCGTGCGATTAAACCACTTCTTTTGGCTGTAGCGAACGCTCAGAGCAGCAGACCCGAGCGACCCTCTGGATGTCCGCAGAGGGAGGAAAGTCCACCTGTCTGCCGATGCTACTAAATAGGTTGTGTCATTAATTTGCCCAGGGCCAATGGAGCTCAGGAGGGGACGGACTTTAATCGGCTCTCATTTTCTTAATGCACTGGCAGATGGGAGCGGAGGGGACGTTGCTTTTTCCATCTCCCGCCACGGATGGGGCAGAGCCTCCAGAGGTTTGCACAGGCTGAGAAATTCAGCGGCGAAGGTGACGCTGGGTGCGGGAAGCCATCCTCTGCCTGCCCGCGCTGGGAGGCTGGCAGCGAGCGGAGCATCCCTGGGGGGCCCTGCCCCCCCGGCTCTACACCAGCCGCTGGGACCCTTCTGGGACCAGGCACCATTACGGACCATCTTTACAAAAGCATTTCCTGGTCCTTAAGAGGGAAGAGGAGAACTGCCGGGGGGGTTCACCCAGGGACAGAGTTGACAAAGCCCCTGACGAAAAGGCAACGATTTTTCAGTGCTGGCGTGCACCATGTGTGGCACCATACGTGGAAAAGCGTGGTGAGCATTCCACCCCAGAGAGCTGCTGCCAGCGTTTTTTGACCCCGGCTGCTCCAGCGCGTCTTGCTCCCGGTGCCCGGGGAGGCTTGCAGCTGGGGCCCACACGGGCCGTATCCGGAGCTCAGCACCCCTTCCCGGGCGGTGCGGAGCCATGCACGCACTGTGTGCGCTGGCAGGACTGTCGGTGCAGGGCTGGAGCAAGGGGAGCAGCAAGAGGAGCGGGATGCAGGCTGCGGAGAGCATCCCTGCCCGCGGCGAGGAGGGCGAGCGCCGCGGCCTCGGGGGGGATTTCTGCCGGCCCGCGGGGGCCGGGCGGGGGCTGCTGGCAGGACTGTCGGTGCAGGGCTGGAGCAAGGGGAGCAGCAAGAGGAGCGGGACGCAGGCTGCGGAGAGCATCCCTGCCCGCGGCGAGGAGGGCGAGCGCCGCGGCCTCGGGGGGTATTTCTGCCGGCCAGCGGGTGCTGTGCGGAGACTGGCCTGTGGATCCTTCCGGAAAACGTGCCTGGGACCAGGGTTGGCCTGGACAGGCCCGCAGGTGAGAGCAGTGGGGTGGGGGGCTGGGGGGCGAGCAGGGCAGAGTCTGCGTCAAAAGCAAAAGCTGGGGATGAAAACCAGTAAAACGCTCTGGATTGGAGTCGTTTTCATGAAACATGCCTGGATGTTTGCACACAGGCTCTGTATTTCTTCTGCCGCTGTTTCCCAAGGGGTTAATTAAGCAGCACGTTTTGACTGGTGGTCTGAAGATGAAGATAGCTGAATAGAGATGTGTGAGCCCCGGAGAGCCCCGGTCCCACCTCGCCTGGGATGCTGAGTGCCCCGGCCATGCCTGAGTCCCACCTCGTGTACCATTTCTTTCTCCATCTCATCCTTATTTTTTCACCTGACACCTCTCTAGGATCCCCAAATAGACCTGAAAGCCCAGGAAGGTTTGCATGAAAAAAAGCAGCGAGCTGGTGGTTATTCCATGTCAGTCTGCATAAACCCTCCTGCCTGCTCCTCCTGCCTGCACTGCCAGATTTTCCTTAATGTCTCCTCGTTTTTCCAGTTGTGAGTGATTGCTCAAGGGATCTCCCGGCAGAGAGGACTCGGGTTCACCCTTCACATCCCGCTCATCTCTAAGGCATACGCATAAAAATATGGGTGTGGGTCCGCTCCTCTTCATAAAGACAAATTAAATCTGCTCACGCAGCGCCGGGTGCAGGCGGCAGAGCCGAAGCGTGTGGCTGTTTAATATTCATTGGGCGTAGATGTAAAAGTTTGCTTTTCCAAAATAGCCTTGCACAGCGCCGTGCTGCTCCGTTTTCCCTAAACCTTAGCGGGAGGCTGGAATTTAACGTTTCCTGTGATTGTCTCCCCAACTTCCACTGGCTTAGCCAAGAAGCAGAAGACCCTCGTTGAGTGTAAAACCTGCTTTGAGGACAGATCCTGGCACTTTATTTGCAGTTTTCAATCCTGTAGTCTGCTGCGACGGAATGACGTCTTTGAAGCACCAACACAGGAACAAGAAATTTTGCTTCCGTTTTGAAACAGGATGAGTTTCTGTGGTAGCTGTGCATCTATTTGTGTGTTAAGTTTGAAGAGGAAAAAATAGGTTTCCCTGTAAACTTTTGGCAGGCAGATTCATGGATCTCTTTGGCTACTCTTTTTATTAATTGAGCGCAGTTTTCTTCACCATCTCAGTTACACCTTAGAAGAAAAAAATAAGAATATGGTCCCAGTTGGGTCCACAGTAATTAAATCACCATGAAATACGCTTCAGTAAGTTAAACTTGAAAGACCCCAGCCTTTTTCCTTGTTAAGCGGGAGGCTGCGATAGTACGGGGTGGGCTGGCACGCTCCGGCTCAGGGAAGGTAACAGCAGGGAAGACATCGCCCGGCAGCGCACGGAGGTGGCGGGAGCATCCCCGCAGCGCCGGGGGAGCAGGGGGCTCGGATGCAAACGGGCGCCTGGGCGCGGCTGAGCTGGTGCATCCCCGGGCTGTGGCCAAGGGGCTCTTCTGATGCCCACCGGGGAGCTGCCGCGGGGCTCCGAGCTGCGTCGCCGGCGCAAACATAGGGACGTCCATTATATAACGGGTGTCAATAACGCATGGGAGAATAATGTTTCCGTTCTGGGAGGATTTCTGCTGTCGAAGCTGCAGAGCGGTGGTGGTGCAGCATCCCGCACGCTCTGGCGCTGAGACACGGTGGGACAAGTGGAGCGGCTGGGACGACCGTGCCCACGGAGCATCCCTAGGGCACATTAAAACCTATAGGTGACACAGAGTGCGCTGAGGACCTGGTGGACCGGCGCGGCTGTACCCATGCCGGGATGGACTCACAGTGGGGTTTTGCAGGCAGCTCGATACCAAGCAGTCAAAGCCGGGTAGCGGGAAGGCTATTTAATTCCATCAGAGAATATTCATTTGCATATTCATCTCTTTGTCGGGTGCAGCTTTCGTGTTGCGGTCGGGATGCAGCTGAGCCCATCTCATGGATTATTTGCTGTCACAATATTTTCCTTTACACGGGTGCATTTACTTTATGACCACAGGGGTATTTCCCTCTTCCCTGTAGAGGCTCCTACTGATTTACCTGTGCCCATGCCTAAACTAGCTGGATATTATTAGTGAGCCCTGCATTACTCCAGCCCCCCCGGCACGGCATGGCCACTTACATCAGTCCCAAAACTCTATTCCCTAAATTATTCAGAATTACTGCTTTTGCTTCATTTGTTCTCTGAAGTCAAGCACAGTTTGGAGGGCACTAAAAATAAGGGCTCTCAGGGTTTGCTGAGAACTGAACGTGCTTTTTAAAGGAGATGGCTCCTATCACTTTTGCCTGTGCAGAGGAAAGCCTAACCCAGTCTTTGCACACCCTGTTACTGGTGTCAGCCAGCCAGGGTAAGGGGCTCGGTGGCACCGTGAGGGCCTGGCTTCAAGGAGAAAATGGGTGGCAGAAGTAGCAAAAATCTGAAAAAAATCCCAGTTGCCCATCTGCAATTGGTGCTCTTCTTCATACATTTTTTTATTTAAAAAGAAATGCAGAAAGCACCCGAGGTCCTGAGCGGAGGGTCCCAAGGATGCCCTGTAAGCGCTGGCCAGGGGCCCGCCGGTGGGCTCCTGCCAGACCATGAGCTCCAGGACCTCCTGCTTGGGATGCAGCGATCTTTCCAGTACAGCTTTAATTTTTTATTTGCTGGATAAAATGTCCTGAATAGAATTCACCTGGTGTCAAGCTGCCCCCTCTCTGGGTCTGCTCAAACCAGCATGGGCATCCCCCAGGCGATGGGGCAATTTTAGCCTCGGCCGGGACACCTCGTGCTTATTCTTAGCCTCGTTTCTAAGAAATGCTTTATAAGCAGGAGCCCGTATTGGTTAACGCCATGAAACATTAATGACTTAGCAGGTGAGCTGCGGTTCTCCCGCAGAGCAGCTCACAGCTCCCCAGCAGCCGGCGCGGCACAGGATGAGCCCGGCGGTGCTTTGCTTCGGGGAGGCACGAGCATTAAAGCCAAACCTACGTCGTATCTGAAGCCAGCTGAAAAACATGACGAAGAGAAAAGGTAGGTAAAAGGGAGACATCTTCCACTGCACTCCCCTGACTGCGTGCAGAGTAGAGTTTTTCTCTACCTGAATACAGCAGGTTGAAAAAGATGGTGCTCTTGTCGTTTGCTTGAGATAAAGGAGATTTGCATGGGGGGACACAGGCAGAGCCGAGCCGGGGCGTGCAGCAGCTCCCAGCCGGACTGGCCGGCTCCTTGGCTCCGGACCGGCTCCACGGCTCTGGACCAGCTCCATGCTGCCCTGGGCTGCTCCCTACCACCCTGGCAGCCCAAACCTGGCCTAACCGGCTCTCGGGGTTTGGCCAGGGGGGCTGAGCCGAGCAGCTGCGGAGCCCCCCGCCACCAGCCGAAGCCGCTGCCAAGGCCGGCAGCATCCCAAAGCGTCTGATTTAGGCAGCGATCCTTGCAACACCCCTCCCCAGCTCCTACTCTCCACCCAGCTCAACGCAACCCTATCTCAAGGATCGGAGCCTCCGGGTTGAATTAATTCAGTTGGTGAACTTTAAAATGAGTATTAAATTTCTCAGGAGCATGCTAAGACTTAATTAAAACGCCTATCTTTGGCAAAACGGCAATGTAGGAATGCAGGGAGATCGTTCCTGCTTTGGTAAGCGTTTCATGTCGCCTTGGCAAACCGTGCTTCAGCAATGCCGAGAAATCCCCTCACCTCGTCAAGGAGGAGCAAAATTAGAATAATGAGGTGGGTTATAATTAATTGTGCTCTGGGGACACGTTCTCACGATGTCTGGTGCTTCTGGTGGGAATTTTCTACAGGGAACATCCCAATATACTAGAGGCTTCAGGTATGCTCCTGCCTGCATTCCTGGGCTAGGTTATCCGGTTGCTGGAAGGGAAGGGAGGGGGTGTTAAATTTTTGCTGGGATTTGGGGGATTTTTAACCGTCTTACAGATGTAGGTTAAATATTTGCTCGGGGCAGAACAAATGCCTAATGTAAAAGGCCCTGCTCAGCGATGTGTTTCGATTGCTGGAGCTTCCCTTCATCCAAGCAAAAGGCGAATTAACCTGCCTGACTTAACAGCGTCGCAACAGCGAAGCTTTTCAGCTACAGAAAAGGCTGGGCTGAAAGCAAAGGGCTAACCGTCTTACAGATGTAGGTTAAATATTTGCTCGGGGCAGAACAAATGCCTAATGTAAAAGGCCCTGCTCAGCGATGTGTTTCGATTGCTGGAGCTTCCCTTCATCCAAGCAAAAGGCGAATTAACCTGCCTGACTTAACAGCGTCGCAACAGCGAAGCTTTTCAGCTACAGAAAAGGCTGGGCTGAAAGCAAAGGGCTAAACCTGCGCCGGGGTCCCCGTCCCCCGACAGCGTGCCCCGTGG
>NW_009234148.1:0-1485 GCF_000690835.1 Fulmarus glacialis | reverse complement strand
CAGCCCCCCAGCCCATCCGGCAGCACGCGGGCATCCCCTGGGATTTACAGCGCTCCCTTGAGCTAAACAGCATTGCGGCCAAGGGGAACGCAGCTGGTATCCGGCCACCAGCGTGGACCCTACCCTAAACCCCACTTCTGGATCCTTGGGGATCCTGTCCTTGGTGTGCTGGGGCTGCCGGAAAGCCACGCCGTCCTCACCAAAAATCAGCCCCGCAGCTCGGAGGGGTGGGTTTTTAATGCTCACAGGTGACTGTTTGAATACGGCTGCTGGCACAAAACCCCTTCTGCATCTCAAATTTTGCTCCATGCTTATTCATTAAGTTATTTTTCTAAACTGGGGAATTCACACATATGCCTGGTTAATTTAGACTTATTTGAAGTAATTGATACAACTTATGTGCCTGGCATAATTGCAATACCATTAAAAACCTGAAGCATTCAAAAGCCAGGAAATTACTTACCAGTTGAAGTCTTTTACATAAACATTTATTTTACCCTTACAGCTCGTAAATTAAGTCAGTGATGATATGGCATTACAGTTGCTATCAGAAAGTAGAAAGTAACTTTATGCCTGTCCATATTATCACCAAACCAGCCGAAGGAGCTGCACAGATAATAGGATATTTATGCAAATCAGCACGACTGCTTAGGGCCTCTGCGGGTACATATATGTACATAGATATGCCTGTGTGTATAGGCACACACACACATATCCATCCACGCCGAGGGCTCTGCGCTGGGAACGCCAGTAAACCTCAGCTGCAGCGAAGGCGAGGTGCCGCTTTGCAGAGGCTGGGAGGTTTTTGCTGGGTTTTTTTCTGCTGCGCTGGCTGCGGCGGGCGGGCAGCCGCAGCGCAGAGGTGGAGGCAGCTGCCGGGCTAGGACGGCATTTGCTTCTCAGGGACGAGGTGCTGTGCCAGGGGCGGATGGCATGGGGACATGGAGGTGACCCTTCCCAGCCCCCTTTCCCTGGGGCGAGTGACTGGAGCGGCTTGTGTGTCCTCCCCCGTGGTGACTCCTCATCACCTGCCATCCGGGATGGGGCGGCGTGTCCTGGGGGGTCTCTGAGAATGCCCAAGAGGGAGATGCTGGGATGAAAGGACAAGGCCGAATCCTGCTCTAAACCCAGCCAGGAGCAAGCGAAAGGCTGTGACTGAGCACGGCAGGGTGGGAGGTGGAGGACCTGGCCCGAGGGGAGCACACCCCACTGGCGGGCAGAGCCTTCTCCTTCCCAGCCCTGCAGGGCTGGCACCAAACCCGCATCTCCCAAGGGTCCGCCACCCCTGCCTCCCCGGACCCGCGCAGGACCCATGCGCCCCACGAGTCAGCCCGACGTCAGGCGTGCGGACGTGAGCCATCAGCACGGGCGCCCGCCGCCGCCACGGATACCAAGTTAAGTTTTGTTGTGGGAAATATCCGGTACTGCCAGTTAATTACCATGATCAAGTCATGAGTAACTTGTGTCACCCAAACCAGCCATTAA
>NW_009234147.1:0-202 GCF_000690835.1 Fulmarus glacialis | reverse complement strand
GCCCCGCGCCGAGCCCTCTCCAAAGCCTGCTGCTCCTTCCCTGCCCATGTCCCCAGGTGCCCCGTCCTCCACCGCAGCAGCACAGGCCACCAGCACCCCACGCATGGCTGTGTCCCCCAGAAACACCCCAGGGCAGCTCGGCTGGGCCCTGGGCCTGGGCTCTCCCCCCCGGCCCGTCCCCGTCAGCTGGTGGCCATGTGTG
>NW_009234146.1:11152-11365 GCF_000690835.1 Fulmarus glacialis | reverse complement strand
GACCCGGTGCATTGTAATTATTGTAGTTAAAGTATAACCTAATGAAAATGCCACCTCTGGCCCCTGGGCTCCCATGTCCTCCGAGCACCGGCGTCGGTGGGCAGAGGTCCCCAAGGGGTGCGTGTCCTGGCCCCGGTGGCACGAGGGGGACCCGATGTGGCATTGGCATGGCTGGGGGGGGGGGGGCGGCTTCCTCACCCAACCGCGGCGCAC
>NW_009234146.1:10709-11046 GCF_000690835.1 Fulmarus glacialis | reverse complement strand
TGCACGCTCCTTCCGCCTTCCCGACCACTGGCTGCTCTTCCCCAGGGATCCCGAGGTGGTGCGGAGCTGGAGAGCCCCCAGGAGCCGTGTCCTGGCAGCCCACCCCTCGGCACGTGGCTGCGGTGAGCTGGGGGAGTGGGGTGCTTGAGGAGGTGGATGCCAGGGGTTTGGTTCAGGGTAGAGGAGAAGCGGTGGGTCTTGTGAAAAGATGTCGAGTCCCCCCTCGGGATCTGGTGCTCTCAGCACTGTGCAGAGTTGTGTCCCACCCGGCCTGGGGCTCCCTGGGGAAGAAATCTGCCATCTCCTGATGGAGCTGTGGGGTGGAAGAGCAGTGGTC
>NW_009234146.1:10275-10492 GCF_000690835.1 Fulmarus glacialis | reverse complement strand
GTGGGAGCCGCTGGAGATGCTAAAGTTAACGGCAGCACGTGGCTTCTCTTCCAGCATCCCTGAGACACCATGATCCCCAGCGCAGGCCCCCGGGGCTGCTGCCTGCTTGTGCTGCTCTACCTTCTCCCCTGCCCGCGGGTCTGGGCGGGCAGGGATGCTGCGGAACCAGCGCTCTCCGCAGCCTCCTTCCTGCAGGATCTCCTCCAGCGGTACAGCG
>NW_009234146.1:5544-10208 GCF_000690835.1 Fulmarus glacialis | reverse complement strand
CCCCCAGCCACCACAGCAGCGGGTGAACCTCTCCCGGGTAAGGCAGGGGCTCTGCAGACCCCCAAAGCCGCTTTGCAGAGCTGCGGGAGTCTCAAGGCACGTGCCTCTCTCTTCCCTTCCCCAGTGCTTCAGCTCCGATGAGCTTTTTGCCATCCACAACCTGAGCGAGGGCTCCGCTGTGGGGCACAGCGAGTTCAAGGAGTTTTGCCCCACCATCCTGCAGCAGCTGGAGTCTGGGGCGTGTGCCTCCGAGAACCTGGAAAACGAGGAAAATGAGCAGACGGAGGAAAGCAGACCCAGCTCAGCCGAAGGTAAGCAGGGAACCGGGAGGGGCACGAGTGCTGCCCGGCCCTGGGCACAGAGCTTGGGGACATGAGGCACGTCAGGACCTGTGGGACACCCAGTCCCCATTCCCGGCTCTGGGGCGCAGGCAGAGTCTGGCAGAGACAAGAGGAGGCAGCTTGCCTGCAGCTGGAGTCCTGACGGGTTTTCCTCAGTGTAGTCTGTGCTCTGGGCTTGCAGTGTGGTTTTGCCCCTGATCGCACACGCCGCGGGTCAGAGCTTGCCGGCAGCACGGCTATACAGGATAGCTGGATATTGGGGACCTTGCTGCAAGTCCTTGTGGGTGGGAGGGGGTGGCTTGGCACGTTTAGGGACCCGCTGGCCTCCAGCCACCAGCGGATGCTGAATGAGCTTCCATGCATTGAAGGAGCTTCCAGCCATCCAGGTCCTGACGATGTCCAAGGTCTTGGATCGGCTGCCCTGAGCACAGCACTGGCTTCTCCCATGCCACGAGGCTGGGGCTGGCTCGGGAAAGCCTCTTCCAAGTAACCTAGTGGCTTCGTTTCCACCTGCCCTGCAACAAAAATGACCATTTGTGTCACAGTTGAAGCGTCCAGAGCAAAAGGAGAGACACTCCGGTGCACTGAGGCCGGCCCCGGCGTGGGGGCATAGACCCAGAGCAAGCCTTTTCCTCCTGCCTGGATCCGGGGTCTTGGGGTCCTCCCCGTCTCCCCACGCCGAGAGCCTCGGTAATGTCTGGCCCTCGTTTCTTCTCGTTCCGCAGCGTGGGGCTTTGGTTTTCTCAGTGTGTCAATGATTAACGTGGCCTCCTTGCTCGGAGTCTTCATCGTACCGTGTACCGAGAAGGCCTTTTTCAGCCGGGTCCTCACATTTTTCATCGCGCTGTCCATCGGCACGCTGCTCTCTAACGCGCTCTTCCAGCTCATCCCAGAGGTGCAGTAGAAAGTCCCTGCCTCTATCCCGTCTCCGAGGGCAGCTCTCCGGGTGCCCTGTCTGCCTCCACCCTGCCGAATCGAACCGATCCCTCCATCACCCGAGGCTGAGGGCTTGTCTCAGGGGCTCCGCAGGGCTTTTCTCGCCCCTCCGAGCACCAGGAAACCCTCTCAAGTGTGCAGGCAGCGTGGGGAGGCTGTGCCCTCCAGCCCTGCCGGTCCTTGCAAGGCTGCTGGCCAGGTCTGAGGTCCAGGAGGGTGCTGGGAAAAGCCGTTTGCTCCTGTCCCGTGGGCTGTGTCTGCTTTGCAAGGGAGTTTCTCCCTCGGAGGGATGTGCTTCGTGCAGAGCTGCCTGGCTCCGAGGCTGCTGAGATGCGGCAGCACTCGTGGTGTGAGCTGGAGGGAGGGACTTGCAAGGCGGAGGAAATATTGGTATAAAAGCACAGAGAACAGCCCGGACAAGCACCAGCTCCCTCCCCAGTCAGCCAGCTTTTACAAACGTTTTAATTGCCTTTCCCCCCCTGCTATTTACAAAACCGATGTTCCCACAAGGATTTATGCTTACGTGAGGTTTCCTGGTGCTCTGATGGGCCCGACAGATATATCGCAAATTAATTATGTTGTAATTGCACAGTTCCGGAGTTGAATAAATACACCCACGCACTCTCAGATTGGACACCTTTGAAATATGCGTGCTTCGTTGGCCCCCTGGTCCAGGCAGCTTCACAAAGCCCTTCCCCATCTCCTGGGGAGGAGACGAGCTGGATCTGAGCTCCTGCACATCCAGCCTTAAAACTCTGCATTTAAGGTGCAACCTTCCTTCTGAGCAGAGCACCCTTTGCTGCCGCTGGGTTTTGCCCCCCGGCGTTGCCCGCTTTGCTCTCGGGCAGCGAACGCCTTGTCCATGTTGGTGGGGAGATGTTTTTTCAAGGCTCCTTTTCAACTCCAGAACTGCGACTTTTATTTGCCGAACATAAAAACTAAGCACCTGTGTTTCCTGATCTGCCAGGAACTGAAATGACTTACATACGCTCCACCCTCGCTGTCAGTCGGAGCATCCCAGTCCCAGCCGGCTTGCGGTGACCAGCCGCATCTCTCTGGGCTGCAGGATGAGGATGGAGCGTACGAGATGCTCAGGGGATCTTGGCGCTCTGTGGCTCTGGAACGGCTACCCGGTGTCCCGTGGGGGCTTGGGGAGCAGAGCTGGGGTGCTGGCTCTGAAACAACCTGGCTGCCAAAACTCAGCTTCGTCCCGGTGCTAAAAGAGAGCTGCTTGCTCCAAGGGAGGGCTCCTCTCCTCGAGCTCTGCAGCGGGGTTTCCCTCTGACCCTTCCCAAAGAGCTGTTTCCAGAGCCGCTCAGCACCAGGTTCACCCCTCTTGAACCAAAGCCAGATGAACAAGCAATCACTAATGAATGTCCTCTTCTCTCCCCCCTTTCTCCCTCCCTCCTCTCTCTTTCGGCGTGGATTCCTTCCCCTCCCTCCCCTTCCCCACGTTGATCTCCCTTCCCTCCGACAACCTCCCGTCGTCCGATTCCCCGGGGTGGGTTTGGCACGCATGCCGCAGTCTGGGGTTACGGTTTCCTCTGCGTGACCGTCATCTCCCTCTGCTCGCTGGTGGGAGCCAGCGTGGTGCCCTTCATGAAGAAGACCTTTTACAAGCGGCTGCTCCTCTACTTCATAGCTCTGGCGATTGGAACTCTCTACTCCAACGCCCTCTTCCAGCTCATTCCCGAGGTAGGGTGAGGACCGTTGGGTCTGTCCTTTTTTCTCTCTCGGGGGCTGTTTCTCTCTCTCTGGGCACTCGCTGGCTGGAGAAGGGGAAGGCGGCGTCGGAGGGGAGTCAAGAGCGAGGTACAGAGGCTGGAAGCCCCTCGGGACCGCAGTCGGAGCTGGCGTTTCACCCCTCTTTGGAAGGGAATCGCTCCAGGGAGACCTCCACTCTGCTTCAAGCAGAGCAGCGCTGTTTTATTGCCCTTTCTAGCCCTCCAGGCAGGTCGCCTTTATGCCGAGACAGCGGAGGCTTTCTAAGCCTGCTTTTAGCATCCCTGCACCGGTGCAGGATGGTGGATCCAATGCCTTGGGGCACAGTTGGCTTGGCTGGGGGAGCGAGGGAGATTAAAGGTGCACGAAGGCATTTTCTGAGCTTGCCCCCAAAGCAGCTGCTGCTTAGAGAGAGGTCAGAAAGCAGCAGCGTCCCCTTTTGCCTGCAGGCGTTTGGATTCAACCCTCAAGAAGCTTATTACGTTTCCAAATCTGCCGTGGTGTTCGGGGGCTTCTACCTCTTCTTCTTCACGGAGAAGGTCCTGAAGATGCTCCTGAAGCAGAAGGACCAGGTGAGGCTGAGCAGGGGCTGCTCAGAGCGTTGCTCGGGTGGGAAACGGCAGAAATGGCAGGGGTGGCTGACACCCGTGAATCCCCCCTGTCCCACAGCATCACCACGGGCACAGCCACTACGGCCCCGAGGCTCTGCCGTCCAAGAAGGACCAGGAGGAGGGGGTGACCGAGAAGCTGCAGAACGGGGACCTGGACCACATGATCCCGCACATAACCAGCGAGCTGGAGTGCAAGACTCCCTCCGGGGATGAGAAGGTTGTGGTGGGCTCCCTCTCTGTCCAGGTTAGTGCCCCCTCCCATGGGGTTAGGGGTGGGCACGTGGAAAAAAAACCTGCCTGTCAATGAAAAAGAGCAGTTATGAAGCCCATTGCACCTCCCTGACAAAATCCTCCATGAGCGGTGGAAAGCAAACTGCTCGGGTCAAGCCTTGTGTCTTGATTTAATGCGCGGAGGGGTGGGTTTCCCTGGCCAGTGGAGGGAGCAGTGCCCCCCCCCCCAGACCAGCTGGGTGCTGAGCCCCCGCTGTCGGGGTGCCATGGCAGGACCTGCAGGCTTCCCAGAGCGCGTGTTACTGGCTGAAGGAGGTGCGGTACTCCGACATCGGCACGCTGGCGTGGATGATCACCCTCAGCGACGGCCTCCACAACTTCATCGACGGGTTGGCCATCGGGGCCTCCTTCACCGTCTCCGTCTTCCAAGGGATCAGCACCTCCGTGGCCATCCTCTGCGAGGAGTTCCCGCACGAGCTGGGTACGTGAGTCCTCAGGGAAAGGTGCTGCGAGGGCTCTCGGATCTGCCCCTCTTTAAGGCTAACCCTGCCGCTTTCCTGGTCCTACCCGTTGTTTCTCGAGGGAAAGGCAAACGTGGGGTGGAATAAACAGAGTAATGATGGGGGGGAAGGCAAGGCTGTAAACTACACTGAGTAATCACAGCTCTAAAAATAACGAGGTAATATGATGTCTGAGCTTTAAATTTAGACGGAGACATCTGAAGGAAAAAAAACCAACACCTCGTTGGTTTGGGAGGGGGGAGGCGGGCAGCGGTTTGGGTTTGAATGTCCAAATTTATGCGTGGGCAGGGCCGGGAGCTGGC
>NW_009234146.1:4569-5304 GCF_000690835.1 Fulmarus glacialis | reverse complement strand
CCCGCTGAATGGCGGGGATGCCCCTCCGCCAAGCGCTCTTCTTCACCTTCATCTCCGCCTGTTGCTGCTACGTGGGCTTGGCCTTCGGCATCGTGGCCGGCAGCCACTTCTCTGCCAACTGGATCTTCGCTCTGGCCGGAGGGATGTTTCTGTACATAGCGCTGGCTGACATGGTAAATGCTGAGCCCGGGGGGCTGCCGGGCACGCGGTCGGGACCTTGCCAGGGTTTTTTTTTTTTTTGCCTGGTTAGGAAGAGCTCTGCCTTGCCCTCAGCCTGGAGGCAAGGCAGGCACAGAGAGCACAGGGGGATGTTTGCTCTGTCCCCCTGGCAAACGCAAATGCTGTCTGTAGTGGCCGGCGTTCGTCTCCGCTTTGCTTTGCCTCCTGGGCTGGTGGCACAGTGACCTGGTGAGAGTCTCGGGCCGGGTGGTGAATATTTGCCAGGATGGTGGCACGGGGTGGGAAGCAGCAGGGAAGGACAGAGCCACTCCTGACACTGAGCACTGTCATCGCTCTCTTTTTCCCCCTGCTCCAGTTCCCCGAAATGAATGAGGTCAGCCGGGAGGACGAGCAGAACGGCAGCACGCTGATCACCTTTGCCATCCAGAACGCGGGGCTGCTGACGGGGTTCACCATCATGGTGCTGCTCACCATGTACTCCGGCCAGATCCAGATAGGGTAGGACCAGCCCGTCTCTCAGCCCTGTTCCAATTTTTCCTTTTTTTTGGGGGGGGG
>NW_009234146.1:3133-4528 GCF_000690835.1 Fulmarus glacialis | reverse complement strand
CATATGACGGTACCTGTGCAGGCACTGACATCACACTACAGAAGAAGAGGCATTGCTCTTAAAGCTATTCCATAGACTTCATTTTATTTTGGTTTAAGGCTGAGGGGAGCTTAATCCCCTTTGCCGTAGGACCGAACTAACCGGAGGATCTCTTTCCAGTGTCATATCCCTTCTCTCCTCCCGTCTCCTGGGAAGGATGGAGTTGGGAGACAGGAGCTCCTCTAGCTGTGTTGCTCCCCTCCTTGTGCTCGGAGTGGTGCGATGGGACGTGACGCTTTTCTGACCCCTTTGCAGGGGGTGTGTGATGGGGGGCCGTGGGGTACAGGGCTAGCGCTGGACGCGAGCTGCCTCCGCCTGCTCACCTACCAGGGAACGGATGTGCAGGGGATGAAAAGTACCACCACAAAGAAGGGGAACAGGGACCCACCGTGTTTGACGGCATCACGCAAGGAGCTGGGGTTTCCTTCCTGTCTGGGGAGGTGGTATCCCACTTCGGGAGCGCACAGACCAGGACAGACCCTCCTTCTTCTGTGAGAGTTACCTACCAGCCAGTCCTCGTGGCTGTGCTCTCCAAGCACAGAGGGCTGCCGAGGAAGAGGAGGCTTGAGGAGCACGACTCATGATTTGAGCATCATTCTTGCTGTCTTCAGAAACATGTCTCTGGAGCCACGTCTGCTTTTGCTCCTGTTCTACCTTGGCAGCCCGGACAATGCCCTGGGAAGAGCAGGGTGAAGAGGGTTTTTTTTTTTTAAAGCACATTCTGGGCATCAGTGCTCGGAGCAGAGGACACCAAACCGCACCCCATGTGAATCGGACTGATGGACGCTGCATGGGGCAGCAGCTGGGAGAAGGCTAGCAGGATGCCCTTACCTCCCTTAGGTTCCTGCCGCTGTATGTGGCGGGGAAAAAATACCCCTTCTTCTTCCAGGAGGGCAGCCATGCGGCGATGCTGGCGAGAAGGGCACAAGAGCAGCGCGGGGCAAGGGCAGAGCCGGCACGCTGAGCCCCTGCCCGGCCACAGGCTCCCCAGCCAGGGAAGCAGTCCTTACACTGTGACCAAGCTCACGCCGACACCTGGGAACGGACACCGGTTTTTAAACATTGATGCTGCTGAGTTGCTGAGGTTCAGGGTGGGGTGGAGGGCGTGTTTTTAAAAAAAAAATAGACTGTGAACCTCTTTAGGTTGTGTGTTTCCAGCCTTAGGGAGTAGCCAGAGAAGGGTGTAACAGGCACTTCACAGCTCTGCTTCTGGGCTGGCTTTCCCCAGATTCACTAGGTGAATTGAGTTATTATCATATTGATAATGTTGCCCACCCCACCCATGTTGCCTGAGGTTCCCTTGCACCCCCTTCTTCCCCCAAACCTTATCCTGCACCCGGTAGTGGTGAGTTTGTG
>NW_009234146.1:1501-3051 GCF_000690835.1 Fulmarus glacialis | reverse complement strand
TGACAAGCGGGAGCCGATTTAGGCGGCTTACCCTAGCGGGTATGGCGCTGGATTGGGAGGAAGGAGAGGTGCGGATGGATTTGAGAAGTGCTTTGGTGTACGTGCCGGGGATGGCTTGTCACCCAGCGTCTTTCTTTGTGGCCATGGGTCTGTGTGACGGGGTGACGGCCATCCTGACACCTCGGCTCGGTGCTGCTCGGCACCGGAGGCTGGAGCTGAGGCTCCCCTCACCTTCCCTTCCACCCCTGTTGGAAAGCAAAGCGGAGGGTGTGCCGGGTATTTTTCCTAGCCATCACAGAGAGACAAGGGACCTCAGCCCTTGGCATAGCCGGGGGCAGGCTCAGCACGATCCGGTAGCATCGTACCCTGGTTTGATCGCTGGCTGCCAGTACCTCACTGTTGTTCCTAATTTGCCTTAGGTACCAAATGGATTATGTTCCTTTTAGGCTCCTAACGGTTCTTCCTGAGTCCCTAGGTTTCTGCCTGTTGAGATGTGGCACTGCCAGTATCCTTGCGGATCGGCATCTCTGCTCTCGGTGGCTTTGTCTAGGCCAGGCATTGACTTTGCCCCCTTGGCACCCAGGAGGCTGTTGGCTTTGTCCCGCACCCAGAAGGTTAAATATCAGCATGTCGAGCAGCAGGGAGCCTTCTTGGGAGCACCCTTCAACCCAGAGGTACCACACGGTCCTCGGGCCGCTTGCTGCCGGTGGTGATGCCTTCAAGGAGAGACGGGCTCTGCTTTATCCCGTGCAGGGTCTCTTGTTTGTGTGGACAGTCACTGTAAGTCACCGTTCCCTCTGCGGCTGGTCCATGGGACAGAGCCACCTCGAAGCAGCATGGTCTGTCCTGGCTCAGCACCCACTGCAGCACCTCGTGGTCATTACCCGTGCTTTAGGTTGCTGCTATTTTTCAGTAGTTAGGAGGAAAGTGGTATTGGAAACTCCCTTTCCTTGCTTGAGAGAGCTGCAGCCCCGTCTGACCGACTTGATGTGGAAAAACTGAGTCCTTTGAATGGCATATGTGCCCTCTCTCCTCTCTCACGGAAGTATTTGGAAAACACTGTATCGCTGGCGGCTCTCCACGGGGCAGAGGGCAGCCATAGCACTGCCAGGGCTAAGTAGTGGCTGGCAGGAGTGGTTCAGCGGTGCGCACAGATGGAAAAGCCTCTGTGTTGGAAACGAAGGGGGGGAAATCTTGTTGTCTGTCCCCTGGGGACCATGAGGCACTTGCAGACTGTGGCTGGGAGGTCCTCTGCGTCCCCGAGAGCTGGAAACGTGGCAAGGACCGACGCTTGGCTTCCTCGGAGCCGGTATGGGCCCCTCGACACACGGTGGGGATCGTGAGTCCGTTGTCTTCTCGTTTCGAGTTTAACCCTGTTTCTTGCCAACTGAGTTGTACTTTGAGAAATCTGCCTGCAACCCAGAGATTTGGGGGGTGGGGGGATGAAACCCCTCAGAGAAACAAGGCTCCTCGCAGAGAGGGACCCTCCCTCTGCCGAAAGACCGGCGGGAGAGAGCTCCTGTCCCTGGCTCGGGCAGGCTGGTACCCGC
>NW_009234146.1:0-1416 GCF_000690835.1 Fulmarus glacialis | reverse complement strand
TTCCCTTCCCGTGTCCGGTTCGAAGCTCAAGTCCCATCTCAGTATTTCAATAACTCAGGTGTTGTAAGAGATACGCGTTGAAACAAAGAACATAACTTATGTCATGTGAATTGTAAAGTTATTTGTAAAATTCCATAAATAAAATATATTCTGTAATGATGGAGGGTTGCAAGCGTGCTCTAGCGGCGGAAACCTCCCCGTGGCCAGAGCTGGCTGGGGTGTGAAGGGGTGGGAGCTCCGCTGGTTCAGGATTTTTCCAAGGGGAAGGGTTTGAGCCGGGCTGGGTGATGCAATCCCGCTTTTCCAGCCCCCATTTCCAGGGCTGTGCAGTGTGGCGCGCCCGACGGAAGATGGCACTGCCTGCCCGCGTGGCATGGCGCTCCAGGAATTGCCTTTAGAGTCAAAAAGCCCTTTTTAATTTTATTTTTGTAATTTTTTTTTCTTTTTAATGTATTTCCAAGCATTGATGTTTGGCTGGAGGGAGGCTGAGGTTTCGGAGCGGGTCTGCGGGATGTTGTATTCCTCTCCAGCTCACACGAGGGAGCCTGACTCAGAGCAGCATTATTTGTGTCCTTGCCTCCCCACCCTGCATTAAGGGAAGGAAGGAAAAAAAAAAAAAAAAGCCTATTTTGCTTTTCTACTTCACTTTTTTTGCCTTTTTATATACCATTACCCTCAAGCTGCCAGCTCCGAGTGGCAAGCACAATTTTTAGAAATGCTGTTGCAGCTAAAGAAAACAGATCTTGAAATTCTGTGGTGGTTTTTAAAAATAAATGCTATTCTAAGGAAGAAAGGTTGCAGCATGCATCAGACTTGCTTGCTCTGCTCCTCAGCGCTGCCTGAGTGCTTCCAGGGGGGCTGTCAGGCAGCAGTGCTCCTGGCCTATGCCTCAAGGCTTCAGGTGGGCTGTTTTTTGCTGCAAAATCCTCATGTTTTGATGAGTGCCTCTGTCCTTAGCTGCCCACCTCTGCAGAAGGGTTAAACCCAGCAAGCTGTGCTGGCTGGGGTCACCCTCGGCCCTCAGACAAACTCAAACCCTTCTTGCTATTTGCAGTGGGAGTGTTAATGCTTGTCTGTGCTTCCCCATATGCTGCAAGCTGTGGGGCTGCGTGAATGCTGCACACTCGGTGCCTGAATTCCCGATCTGCGCTGCCAGAAGGGTGGCGTGGAGGTTTATTTTTATCTGCTATGTCTTCCCCTCTGAACCAGGCCGGGGGGCAGAGGGGAGGCCATGGCAGAAGGGTGCTGAGGGGTGACGTGCCCCTCGGGCTCATGGAGAAAAGGGGCGTCGCGCCCCCTCTCCTCACAGACCTCCCGCCATGTTGCCCCCCCGTCGCCTAGCAACACCCCCTTCCCCTCCAAGATGGCGGCAGGAAGGAGCACCCACGTGACGCCGGGCGCAGGCGCAGCACCGCC
>NW_009234145.1:6365-6656 GCF_000690835.1 Fulmarus glacialis | reverse complement strand
CAGGGGCTGAGTGCCATGACTCTGTCTTGCCCGTATTTGATGCAGGGTCTTGAGTTCAGCGAGGGGTTGCCTACATCTGGGCACTGGGCAAGACCCAGTTAAGCGGTTAAGAACCCTTACAAGGTCAGGCTCAGTAGCATTCAGCAAATTAATTAAAGTTTTAAGTTTAAAAAGGAATTGCATTCTTCAGAGCAGCCGCACTTCTTTCTGCTGTAAACTCACGTTGCCCCCTTTATCCACAGGGGATAAGAAGAGAAAAGGTAATCCCTTGGCTGCTAGGAAATCAAGCAA
>NW_009234145.1:4584-6311 GCF_000690835.1 Fulmarus glacialis | reverse complement strand
GAAGGTCCAGAGCACCTTCCACACATGTTGCTCGGAGCCCCGACCCCACGAACCACAGCGTCACCACGCAGCGCTGCCCGTACGCCCACCTCCTCCTGCCCCGACTCCCGGCAGGCAGAGCAGGGATCCTTCCAGATTGCTCTCTGCAAGGAGAAATGCCATTTTAAAAGAGCTTTCTCATTCATTTTGCTCTCTGAGCTATTTGGTTTGCCTGTGAGCTCCTTCCTCCCCTCGGAAGGCACCATTGATCTCGACGCCCGCTGCAGCGGCCCCGCAGAGCCTGTCACCCACATCCTGTTTTTGGCCGTGAACACGTCATGTTGTCGTCTTGTAGCAACCAAAGCATGCTCTCGCCGCCACTGGAAGAGCATCATTTATTTGGTCTTTCTCAAGGCCCTTCTTAAGCTTGTGGGTGGCCAGGCTCATTCAGCCTTTCCACACTAGAAGCAAGCACGGATCTCCCAAGGTATGTCAAATTGACCTTCCATACCAAAAGGAATCACTGCTTTAGACCATAAAGCTGCACTAATTTCCAGCAGAGCCTTAGGGAGTAGAGTTCACACAGTGTTTTAAATACCATTTTTTTCCCCTCTGTAGAACAAGGGAAGGATGTGGCTGCGACCAAGGCACCTTGTCCAGCCCCACCTCTGCCACTGGATCTCTATAAACCAGCTGCAATGAAGGCAAAAGGAGACTTTAACTCAGGAGCTGTAGGGGGAAAAGCAAAGCAGGCCCTGGTCAGGCTGACACATTTTTCTCCGTCTCTGCAGATCAGTCAGCCCACACTCTCCAAGGCAAAGAGCTCTGGCCTGGCTTTGGGCACGCACCAGTTTTCACCCAAGTGAAAGAGCCCGTAGCACCGGTGGGCAAAGCTTCAACCCTCTGGTCAGACACGTCAGGCGAGGAATATTTTGTCTTCTGACACAAATGCATGCAACGGTTGTGGGTCCAAATACACCTTGGCCAGGTAGAGAGAGGAGTGCTCCCTCTGAGGAGCAAGGCACCACCGGCCACCCACGGCCACGTGCAGCAACGCGCCCGACTTTGGCTGGAAATGCCCACGTGTTTCTGCAAGCGAGCGGGTGACAGGCAGCGCTCTTCCCTCGGCTGTCGGTCTGGCACCTGGAGTCGAGTGTCCTAACTGCAACGTGTGACTGAGTTTAATGTCCCTTTGTAAGTGCTGGAGCTGTTTGTTCTCTTTGGGACACTACGACAACCTTCACCACACAATTGCTTTCGGACACCCATACATCTGCCTCTAACTCCACAGTTTGTCCAAACAGAAATAATCTCTACTGTTTCTTCTCCTTTCAGCTGGTGTTATTAGCAAGGAAAAGTAAAACTCTATCTTGAGACAGCAAATCACAGGCAAAAAACTTGATGTCTAGCAGTGAGATCCAGAGCCCAGAGCAGCACCCGAAATGCCCAGCCTGGGCTGACGGATCGGCTTTGGCTCCGTGCAGGTGTCAGACCAAAGCCCACCCCCGGGCCCAGGGGCTGGGGGCTCCTTTCAGCTGGTGTTATTAGCAAGGAAAAGTAAAACTCTATCTTGAGACAGCAAATCACAGGCAAAAAACTTGATGTCTAGCAGTGAGATCCAGAGCCCAGAGCAGCACCCGAAATGCCCAGCCTGGGCTGACGGATCGGCTTTGGCTCCGTGCAGGTGTCAGACCAAAGCCCACCCCCGGGCCCAGGGGCTGGGGGATGAACTGGCGGCAGGGGGGGGT
>NW_009234145.1:3647-4558 GCF_000690835.1 Fulmarus glacialis | reverse complement strand
CAGGTGTTCGCTTCTGCACGCGGACAGAACAGCTTTCCCATACGTAAAAACCTCGTGAGCTGCTCCCCTGACTGCCCTCCAGCTCTCCCAGAGACTTGCCGTACAGCCATCTACTTAATCCTTTTAAGAGAAATTACAGACGCCAGTACAGATTCTGCTGGCTTAGAAACGTTCATTAACTAGAGAAGTATTGGGAACAGGTTGTTTTTGTTTGGGGTTCATCGCAGGGGGAAGCTATTGGGTTTAGCCTGAGGTTTCTGAAAAGACCAGGAAATCCTGCCACAGCAGTATCTAAATGGTAAACAACTGCATGGTCTGCTCGGTCAAAAGACAGATGAGTCACACAAGGTATTTAAATTACATTTAAAATTCTTCCAATTGTATTTGAAAAATATAATTAGGTTGCTTGGGCTGAACAAACAGCCTATTTCTGTGTTGCCTGAGGGGGAACTGGCTGGTCATTGGTTGGCGGGTGGTGAGCAATTGCATTGTGCATCACTTATTTTGTATATTCTTTTATCATTATTATTATTATTATTTTCCCTTCCTTTTCTGTCCTATTAAACTGTCTTTATCTCAACCCACAAATTTTACTTTTTTTTTTTCCTTTTTCCAGATTGTGCCCCCAATCCCACTGGGAAGGGGGGAGTGAGCAAGCAGCTGTGTGGTGTTTAGCTGCCTGCCGGGTTAAACCACAACAATGCCCACATTTATTAAATCACATCATATAAGCTATCAAGTTAATCTTACCGCCTGAAGTCTCTGCTCCTGAAGAAACGTGAACAGCTAATGGTCTTCCTGCCGACGAGCAGCGGGAACACCAGCCCAAGGGGCACCTCCTGCAGCCCCCGGGACCGCAGAGGGAGCGGGTCCCAGGCACAGCCCTCTAAGGAGGTCCCCAGAGCACGACC
>NW_009234145.1:2764-3023 GCF_000690835.1 Fulmarus glacialis | reverse complement strand
TGAGCCCCCCGCACTCCAGTGACTCTTGCCGAGCTGACACCATGCAGAAAACACTGTTTCTAGCAAGGCTGGCAGGCACTGCGGAGAGCAGCACCCCACCGTCGGCAGGGCACCGCAGAGCCGCGCTGGGAAGCAGGAGACGCGCAGAGACCCGCCGCCCTTCGCTGCTCCCCGCTGCCACCACCTGCACCCTCCCCATGGCAGCCGCTGCCACCGGCCCCCCGGGCCCCCCAGACGACGCAGACCCGCGCTCCCCCCC
>NW_009234145.1:0-2267 GCF_000690835.1 Fulmarus glacialis | reverse complement strand
CACATCGAGCGTGCACGTCCTCGAGCAGCAGCAGCGTCTCAGGGCAATGGCCTTGCACAGGCAGCGGGAGCCGGCGCGGGCAGCCCCACAGCGAAACGGCCGGCACGGGTCCTGACGGCCACGCACGTGCCGGGGGAGCTGGCAAGTGTGCCCCTGGCCCGCTCCAGCACACCCACGTAAATCACCCACCGCAAACCACGGGTACATCTCTGCCCTTTGTTTCAAAACGTTACTGCCCAGGGTCTCTCTCTGCTGTACGCTCGGGGCTCCATCCTCTTTCTAACAGGACTCTGTCATTGGTTTTAGTAGAAGCACTTGCTTTATTAAAGACCTTTGGAAGGCTATGACTTCGGTAATAGGAAATAAATAGCTGTCAAGTTTGCATTCAATTAAAAACTCTTATTAACACTAAAGTATGCTGAGGAAGTTCTGCAAAGGTTCTTCACATCTCAGAGTTAGTCATTTTTCACATCAATGAAGAGGTCCACGGTGTGCTCTGATTAAAAATTAAAATAATTAAAAACCCCAGAACTTTTAAAATATCATCAGTACTGTTCTCTGCAGGACTGCCGTGCAGTGCCACCGTGCTTCACCCGCTGCGTGCTTCTGGGTGAGCTGCCGCCCTCGGCCCCCGGCCACGCAGCAGTCCCCCGGGCAGAGCCCCAGACATCAAGGATGACAGTGCGATGTCAGACCCGACTTTCTTCCTCTTCCACTGCCCGGTAAAGGCCTGGAATGAATTTCAAAAGATGCTTTCGGACACTGGATCTCCTGCTTTTCCGCGGGAGGGTCCCAAAACTACTGGTGCAGCTGCTCCCCTCCCAGAGCGGGGACATGGACCCGCTGCTGGCCAGGCTGATGCTGCGGTTCCTCCGCAGGGAGGACCTCCCGGCAGCGCCGTCCCCGTCCCTGGGGAAGAAGCAGTCGTCATCCACGCTCGACTGGCGGCTCAGGCTCTCCGCAGCTGAATCCTCGAAGGCACCGCTCTGGTAGAAGCTGTCCTCGCTGTCCACGGTCATTGAGCTCAGCCGGCTGCGGGAGCTGCTCTCGCTGGAGAAGCGAGGCTTCATCGGAAAGAGGGGTCCCGGCGTGCTGCAGCCACCAAGCAAGCTGGACTCTTCCAGCTCCAGCGCGCCCAGCAGAGCGTTGTCGTTCACCTCCCCTGGAACGAGAAGCCGAAGAGGAGCATTATTTACCAGATCTGCTCGAGGCCGGAGAGCAGGACGCCTGTGCCACGCTGGCAGAGGGAAACATCATGCCCAGCATCTCAGCGCAGGGAGCAGCCCCTTTCCCTCGTGGGAAGCTGCTTCCCGGCTGTGGGGTGCTCTCTGCCCCTGCTTCCCCCACATGCAGAATCAAAGCTGCTCCCTGGGCAACCCATAAAAAAACCAAGCAAACAAAACTCTCCCCTGGTAAGTCCAAAATAAGAACGGAAAAAAACTTTGCAACCCACATCAACTCCTTTCCTAGAACTCATGCAAAAGAGCCTTTGGCCTGCATTAGTCAAGCAGCACCCAAATTCATTAGCCCTGGAGAGAAGGCTTTCCCAGGGGCCAGCCCCACACCTTCATTAACAGGGGAAAAAGAAAGCAAACGAAAATCAGATTAAAGAATTGCTTTTTACTGATCAGACAGCGTTTCCGCAGAAGGACTCGGCAGCGCTGTGGTTTCCTAGCCGGAAAGGAGGACGTACCGTGCAGCAAGCGCTGTTCCTGTAAGAGCAGAGAGCGCAACTCCACCCATTTCTGCTGCAGAGTTTGCTGTGGAGGAGAAAGAGGGCTCTGTCACTCACAGGCTTCTGCAGAAGCAGAAAACACTTGTAAAGACAACAGTGTATTCAGAAGGCACAGGTTGCCTGCAGGAAGCACTTGTATGTCTCTTTACACTGAGACAATCTTCCTGGAGTTAGCGAAGTTCTTCCAGAAAGCACAGTCCTGCTCGTGCCCTGGGTGCTTCGGCTGAGGTACTGTACACGTGTGATTTGAAAAGCAGAAGCCTGAAATCTGGAGAGCGTGCTGCTTGCCTTCAGCTACAAAGGAGATGCCAGCTCTCCTCCACAGCCCGCAGGCTGCCCTCCTCCAGCCCTCCGCAGCTCCGGAGCCCACCGGCCGGGAACGGGCACCCCCTCCTCATTCCTGGTCCGGCAGCGCAGCGCGGGCACGGCACGGCGCGGGCACGGCACAGCGAACCATCCCTGGCCCCCTAGTAAAGAGCCTTTAACCTTTAAGTGCTACATGCCAGCCAACAGTGAGCAACATTTTTCTTTC
>NW_009234144.1:0-668 GCF_000690835.1 Fulmarus glacialis | reverse complement strand
ATATATACACACACACATATATATATGTTTGTGTGCATGTCTCGAGCTCAGACTGCACCTTTGCAAGGGCAGCTAGGATCAGGGTCTCCCACACTGAGCCCCCCAGTGCAGAAAGCTCTAGATCATAGGAGCCCGAGCAGGGGTTAATAGGGAGCAGCAGCACCCCAAGATCCCCCGTGGGGCTGGGGGAGCTGGGGGCAGAAATCATTCCCCTGCAAGCAGCAAAGCACCGAGTCAGGGGTGGGGGAGAGGGCCACACAGCGGAGCAAGGTGCCCTGTTTATCTGGATGGGGCTTTTTTGGTTGGTTGTTGGGGTTTTTTTGATGCTTTTTCTTTTTTTTAAACTAACGATCTGGAAAGGGAGGGGAGTAAACATTTCATTAATTGCATTCACAGGTAATTAAGCAACCACATAAGCAGAGCCAGAGGTGAAAATGCAGAAGGACCTAAAGAAGGATAAAACCCAGAAAGAAATAAATGAGGTTTAACTGGGGCATCCCCAAGCCAGGGTGGCCGAACTCGCTCCCGCACGGGGTAAGGGCACCCACAGCAGCGCTGGGGAGACCACGAAGGGCAAGAGAGCTGGCACCGGCGCCGGGGCCTGAAACCCTCCTGGCTTGGGGATGCCCGAGCAGGAGGCCGGCATGGCAGCAGCAAGCCAAGTACCC